>NC_056744.1:9085215-9385215 GCF_019279795.1 Protopterus annectens
TAGATTTTTCTGACCACTCCAGAATATCTCTTGGAATTAGTTTGGCCTCACATACACCAAAATTATCTTCATATAATAGTTGGACATTGAATAATAATTTACTTTCAAATGAAAATACACATAAATTAATAACTGAAACAATAAAAGAAACATATCTTAATCTAGTCACATCAGATATTCCTTTAGATATACAATGGGCATGCAAGGCAACTCTTAAAGCATCATATTTTAAAACAATATAGAAATAAAGAAATACAATTAAAATCAAAAATTAAAATTTGGAAAATCAATACAGAATATGTAAGGTTATTAGCTACATACTCTGAATGGGCACAGGTTCCTTCTAAAGTGTTAGCCAGAATAATTAAAGGTAATCAATCTCTTCCTAAAATACAACAACAAGAGTTACAACACTGATCTATCATTGTTCTCAGAGATATACTCAAAGGAAAATAACCCTAGGGGTAAACAGCATATAGTGAACATTAAATTTCCTAGGTTAAATGATCAACAAAAACACACTCTCTGCCCCATTGACTATTAAAGAAATATCGGAAGCTATTAGTAAACTTAACACTACGAAATCTCCGGGACCAGATGCCTTCACACCTGAATTTTTTAAAACTTACTCATCTGAGCTTTCACCCCTTCTTTTGAAATTTTTAATTATATAATGATTTATGGTATATCTGATTTGTATTGGAATACCTCAAAACCATTTTAATTTTGAAAAGAGACAAAGAAAAACTGATCCTAATAATTATAGGCCTATCTCTCTGATTAACATTGATATTTTATGTCACATAGACATTCATAATTGATGCTCTTATTCACTTTACCAAAAATAACTCAAATCCTATGTATGCATTAATTCTTGTTTGATAGGGTTAACTGGGACTTTTGTTTCACATTATGTCTTGTTTCAATATACCATCTACTTACATAGACTCTATTAAAAAACTCTTATACTTTTCTTTATATCAATAGGAAAATATCCAAAAATATAAAGATCATTAATGGCACAAAGCAAGGATGCCCATTATCTCCTTTCCTATTTAATTTATATATAGAACCCTATTATTATATATAACACAAAATACCTTCCATAATATTCCTAGAATTTTTAACACTAAAGTTTGTTTGTTCTTATACTATATTTTCAAATACCCTGCTCAGATTTTTCTAAACTAATTTGTTCCATTGAAAAATTCTCAGAGGTCTCTGGATATCAGATTAACACTCAAAAAACACATATTCTTCCCATAAATCCACTTGCTCACAAGTCATATTTGTTTCCTGACTCCACTTTCCGGATAGTTCAGAATTTCAAATATTTGGGGATTCATATAAATCATAATGGTCTCTCCACATTTCATAATAATCTAGCTAAAGTATGGTCATTGATTATACTTGACTTGAATAGATGGAAATTGCTAAATCTATCACTTTTATCAAAAGCAGCTATAATAAAAATGAATATTCTTCCCAGATTGTTATTTCAATTCAATGCTGTGGATCAGCTGATTCCAAAATCTTTTTTCTCAAAAATCAATAAAACTCTGGCTAACTTTTTATGGTTTCCTAAATCAGTAAGAATTTCTTACATTAAGTTAATCTCACCTAAAAATAGGGGAGGACTTGGTCTTCCCAATTTTCATATTTACTACTTGATTATCTCGGCCAATAAACTATTATTAATCTTAAATATAAATACTGAGAAGTATAGTCAGTATCCTATTTGGACAAAATTATGGTATCAACATATTTTAACTAAAAATATCAATCCACTAGCTCTTCCTTTCCTTTCATTAGGTGTCATGAATAAGTTAAAATTCCTAACTCTCTAAAACAAAAAATTATTGCTTTTCAAGAACTGTTAAAACTTGTAAATTTAGAAAATATATTTCAATTAATGCAACCTCTCCATTTAAACCCTAATATTAACTTAGACAATATTTCTTTTAATCTTTCAAATTTTCCCCTGATTAAGGATCTCACTGTTTGGGATCTGATACAGTACAAGAATGAAACTAAAATTCTCAAGGTTAACACTAATTATCTAACCATTTCACTAACTATAAAGTGATTTTAAAAGTCCTCACGCTTCCAGAGAAAATGTTATCTAAATCTTATAATCTTATAAATCAAATGATTCATAATACAGTATGTCATTTTTCTACTTATTGGGACAAACACAACTCTCACATATCTATAAATCAGAAACTCTCAGCTATCAAAAATACATTAGAATTTTACACTCAACTAATGATTAACAATAATGCATATTTCACTCCTTCTAAACTTAACAAATTTGATGCTAATCCTCATGTTCTTGTTGTTCACATCCTAATGCAGATCAAAGTCCGTTTACAGAAAATGGGATATCATAAATCCACCTTATCTTGGGAGACTGCATTACTACACTTACCAAATATTTATCTCTAAATTGGACATGCAAGTGCTAATATACATATGTTCACTTATAAAATTATATATCACCCAAAATTGGCTGGATAAACTGAATTTGAATAATTTTAAAATTAAAGCTATAGAAAAGGTGTTACATATTATTAATAGTGTATAGATGGCCACCCTCCTTTTGGGATTTGTAGACCTCAGTCTCACTTATATCCTTATACTTATTTTTATCTTAGATCAATACTTATTTTGATATATTCTTTGGTTAACATTTGTATATGATGTAGATAGTTAAGTGTATATTCTCAAACTGCATTGAGACAAAACATTCATCTTACAAAATTGTGTCATCATAAATATCTCCTAATGTTTCATTTTTAATATGTATTCTAATTTTGCTGTTGCTGTTATATTTCTGTATTGTTAAAAATTCAATAAAAAGTTTTTTGAAAAAAAAAAGAAAGTGAATCTGATTTAAGTGAGGAAAGTTTTCAGCCATGTGTTTAGGATTTTGAAATGGATGTATATTGTAAATTGCATACAGAAAATGTTATGTATAAAAGTAATTGTATGTCTGTTTGCAGGGATGACAGCATTCAGCAGTTCTCAAATGCATTACAATTCTCTGCTGAAAAAGAATGTGGTCAGTTAAAAAAATGTAAACAGAATTTGAAATACAATTTGAGTAAAGTAGAATGGTCAAGTCTGCAAAAATTGAGTCAAAATAGAGAACTTATATTTAATCCATCTGATAAAGGGAGCAAATTGGTCATAATGAATTATATGCAATATTTAAAAACTTGTTATACTCATCTGAGTAATAAAGATGTATATGTATTAGTAGGGATGGACCGTTACTTAGAAGCAGTAGCCATGTATAAAGAGTTATAGAAAGGATTAAGGTTGAAGTATTTCTCTTATGAAGATGTGTATAAGAGATTTGCAGTTAAGGAGAACACCATGGCTTACTTCTTTTGCGTCCCAAAAATATATAAAAGTATGGTGGATCCACCAGGATGCCCCCATAGTATCAGCATGTGCATACTTCACACATAATTTAGCCATCTTTCTTCCTTCATATATTAAAGAT
The DNA here is from genome assembly GCF_019279795.1 of Protopterus annectens. Classification (NCBI taxonomy): domain Eukaryota; kingdom Metazoa; phylum Chordata; order Ceratodontiformes; family Protopteridae; genus Protopterus; species Protopterus annectens. The sequence goes on from NC_056744.1 coordinate 9,088,724, forward strand.
TTGTTTGAAGATTCATTATGTTTTAGAATTGGTTAGTTTTTGTTTGAGTTATAACATTTTTTAATTCAATGGAGAGCTGTATAAGCAATTAAAGGGAACTACCATGGGGGCTGGTTTGCCCCTATGTATGTCAAACTCTTTATGGAGGTGTTCACAAATAAATGTATCTATAATAAGATTTTCTTTAAAAAACATGTTTTAAAATATTATAGATAAAGTGATGATTTGATTTTTATATGTAAAGGGGAGGGGAGTGGGATGAAATGGAGACTTTTATCCAAGAAATACAAAGTAATCATTATAGTATCAAATTTGATGGAATTCAGAGAGGAATGAAAGTCCATTTCTTAGATATAACATTGATAGGTATTATGAATAATAAAATTCAAACGGGTATACATAGAAAGTTTGAGGAAAGCAGTCATATTTTACATGGTGACAGCTGTTACCCCCCCACACACACACACACACACACACACACACACACACACACACACACACACACACACACACACACACTATTATATCCATCCCCTATGGAGAATTTTTAAGAATCAAGAGGCTGTGCAGTGAAAGGAAGGATTGTGATAGAGAAATAAGTAAGGCAGTAAAAATGTTTTTAGATAGGGGTTACAATGTAAACCTTGTGGAAGACAGTAAAGAAAAAGTAAAAACAGGCATACAGGTTAGGAAGAATCCATATAGGTTGGTAAAAAATCATGAAACACACAAATTTATTTTTATAACTAAATATAGTCTTTTCTGAAAGATTGATTCACTTGGTAAAATACCACTGGTGCATTTTGGCAAAAAGTAAATATCTTAAAATAAAAGAAAATGGGTTCCCTATGTTTTCATGTACAAGAGGAAGGAGTATTAAAGATTTTATAGTCCAGGGAAGGTTCCAGCTTCCTTCAATGAATACAGTTTAGAGGTATCTATGCAAGGCACCTTCCCTTGTGGAAGGTGCAGTTGCTGTCAGTATGTTATACAAGATTTTGACAAAATCAATGAAAAAAAAATGTTAATGAGGGTGTATATTCCTGTGATAGTACAGGAATAGTGTATGGACTTAGATGTCCCTGTGGTATACTGTATATAGGGGAGAGTAAAAGAACTTTTGGAGACAGATTGAAGGAACATTTAATGGACATTAGAAAAAATAGGAGCGAAAGCCCGGTGGCATTACATTTTAAGGAGTTTCACAGTGGTGAGAGAACAGGCTTGGAAGCTACAATGTTAGGGCAAGTTAAACCATTTTATGGTTTAGATATAAGGAGAAAATTATGGAGAATGGAATCTGTTATGATTTTAAAGTTCAACATTTTAGTCCCAATAGGGTTAAATAGGGAATGTCATTGGAAATGTTTTCTTTAATAAAAGGCAGGACTAATTGTATTTAATTGAATAATTATTTGTAAAATTTACTATATAAAGTGAGATGGTTCCACTTAAGGGGTCTATATCAGAACATCGAAGTATTAAAACTTTGAATGTTCTGATATCGAACTCTAAAAATAGCAAAGTTGCAGAACAGCAAATTCTTTCAGAAGGAAAGAATTCGGTTGGCCGTTTCTGTGCCTTCGCTATTCTTAGTGCTGCGGTTAAAAGTTACGGGTTGGGTTCAGTTAAGTGTGCGATTGTTTGTACGTTAGGATTAGAGGTGGGTTATGTGAGTTAGGATTAGGGCGCGGGTTAGGTGAGTGTGCGATAGTGAAGGACCTTAGGATTAGGGTTTGGGTTAAGGTAAGTGGGTAGATAGTAGTGTATCTTTAATTTAGTGTAGCGTTAGATGTAGGAATTTAAGTGTATGTGTGTGGTTGCTGTTTGTTTGATGTGCTTGTGTTGTGTGTATGTGTTTCGGAATATTCGATATTTTCATGTTTAGATGTTTTGGAGTCAATGAAATAGCTATTTTCATCTTTCGATAACATGATATAAATGCCACTTGAAAACATCGAAATTCTAAACCATCAAAATTCATATAGTCGAGATCATATCATCAAGTGTTTAGAACATCGATGTTGTCAAGGGGAAGAAAAAGGTAAGTGTTTTCTTTGCAGGAAATTTAATAATGTCACTCAAAGGTACCGACAGGGATTCTTAGAACATTATTATACACAGAACGTGCAAAAAATAGAGTTCATATTAAACTACTGCTACATTTTAAGAGTTCCATTAAATACAGTAAGATACAGTAACACTGTTTTTCATTTCCTGTTTTTAATTTAATTTTACAGTCTGGATCTGCTTTAGCTAAGTTCTTTAAATCTACATTAGTAATTAGTACACAGTTGCAAGTTGCACTTTTGCTACTTAAGTGGACTAACTGGTGGTATTAAACCCACAGCTTCTTTCTTATGTACTGAGTGTATATCAGGCTAAGAAACTGCCAAAAGTGCCAAGAGACACAAAGGACACCAGCCAGATAGCAGTAAAGGATGTTTATTTAGCCAAACCAAGCAACGTTTGGTTTGGCTGAATAAATATGACATTTGATTTGGCTGAATAAACATCCTTAACTGCTATCTGGCTGGTGTTCTTCATGTCCCTTGGCACTTTTGGCAGTTTCTTAGTGTTTTCGTGCCTTGGTGGAATATTTTTTGGATTTACTTGTATGTCAGGCTAGTTAAAGATTAATGTTTGTATTAAAACAATTTCAGGCCAGTCAGCACAGAGCTAAGGGTCTAAGAGCTTCTCCCTCCCTCCCTCCCAACTGTCCTGTTAAAGCTGTGTTTTTGAACCCAATGTATCTGTTGTTGGCTGCCCCTTATAATAATTTGAAAACATAATTCCCTCCCTTTCCGTGTTTATTGGTTGCTGACAATAAGCACAGAAGTATCATTTTGCAAAGTCTCTCCCATTAAACTACCAGGCTAAAAGATCTTTGATAAAAATTGCTTTGTTTTGAGTATACTGATACTACTTGGCACTGATTTTAGTGTTTAGTTTTTGTGTTTTTACTATAATTAGTTTACTGCTTCCTTCTTGTGGCAGACGTTTTCCAGGCTAGTTGTTTTCTACTGAACTTGAAGTACTCAGTACCGAGTCCACCCAAACATTATCCTAAACAAAGCACACTCCAGGCTTTTATAATCATCCCTGCCTGAAGTCATTCCTGTCAGAATCATGGACCAGCAGTTTCCCAGTACTTCTCTAGTCAGCCTGACTGGGATGGATATCTTGAGACACAGCAAGACTTGTCTCGTGCTGTCTGATGATCAGCTATTACTCAAACAGCATAACACAATGTGTTAGAGATGTACATATATAAAGTCCTTGGAGTAAAAATCTCACACACATTAAACTCAGACATCAACAATGTCAGCAGTACACCACACACACAACACCTCATCAAGGCCATCACAACATTCAAACTCCATCATATGCTGAGGTTCTAAAGATTAATTTGCCTAAGCCACAAAGACCTCCAAAACACAACACAGGCACAAGGAACATTCAGCAAGTTAAGCCTACCTCCTCACATATCGTAAGGAGCTCCAAAGTCACAGATGCTGAGCCCATAAAACAGGCACTGACCCAACCAAACATTCTTGCAAGAGGTGATACCATTGTAACACATACAGACATACCTCGTACTAGGCTGAGCAAGGGAAGAGTGATGGTTAGTTGCTTGTCTGGTGCCAGGATCTGTCAGATAATGTATCCACTCAAGTCTTTGAATAACAAGTACCAGTATGACTATGTCATAGTTCATTGTCAGTGTCAGTGACATGAGGTGTACCTCCTGGACTATATGAAGAGACACATGATGGAACTCTCAGACTATGTGTCCAAGTCAGGTAGAGCTTTGCATTGTGCATTTGTCCTTCACCAAGGATTGTGCCACTATAAGAGCAAAAAATAATTGACTTCAATAATCAACTTAGTTTTTGTGTTATTGCAGAGGGGTCCAACGTTTGTCAGCCTGTGAGAATATGATTGACAGTCCATGCTGCTTCACCAGGGATGGCCTGCATCTGCCTCCTCTAGAATTTTGATTATTGGTAAAGAAATTATCCTCCTCCATAGTGCCTTTTTAGGCATAGCCAACCTGATAAACCTACCAACATAATAAAACAAGCAAAGCAAAATATGAAGTTGTTACTGATCGCTAGGAGTCTAAACAAGAAAATCCACTCCCTACAAGCCCTTCTCACCCTGGAGGATGTTGACATCTGCGTAATGAAAGACACGTTTCAAAACAGTGCATACACTCTGTCTGTGCAGGGCTATAATGCCTTCCACACATTAAGAAAGCCAAACACAAACGAAAACCAACCTTCACACAAAGTAACACAGGCCGAAATCCACTGATCCAAACACGAAAATGTATTTAAAACATGAAACGAAGTAAGTGCTTACGTCTGGTATATATAACCAGACTTCTTCAGACAACTAAAAACTGCATGCAAAGCAATTTATATACATCAGAGTCACAATTGGTCACACCCCACTTAAACTTAATGAGCTCAAAGAAAAGAAAAACTTTTTGTGCTAACCAAAATGCATGATGCAGCTAAAAAATCATCTCTTATAAATCACTTTGTAGAATAAAAAAATACATATGCATATGTTCTAAAATCAGAAAATTTATCATACAATAAATATCCTAAACCTACATGATGTGAAACATTATTTAAAAATGCATACATATATAAATAATTATGCTAACATTATTATGCAAAAAATTATTGTAAAAGGAAAAAACTTCAAAGACCAATGCACATTAGGTTCAAGCAAGTCATCCTTTATTACTTGCAGCAAGGAGACAATGCATGTAGGTACAAGGTTTGTCTAGTTCTTTGGTGATCAGTATGTTATTCTTATACAGTTCTCTTCATGTCACACAGAAAATGTTACTATTCTATTGCTGACATAGTTGGACACAGCTTTCTGTATGTTTCACAAAAAATGTTACCAGACTTATTGCTGACATGGTCAGATTATTTGTCGTCTTGCAAAAACATTTTGAGAAAAACAACCTGGCCTTGGGCTTATTTTTGCCCACCTTAACTTTTCAATTCTTCAATTGTACAGTTCTAATACATGTGTTGCATTTTGTCTAGATGCAAGGTACATTTCTAGCTTTCGTACAAGTAATGCTGTCTATGGTTTATACTTTCAAGCATCTATTGTTTTCTTTATCAAAGCTTCTAGCAGCTGCATATTTTTCATGGCATAAGCAGAAATGAAATATCTCTTTATTAAGTCTCATGACATTAGCAGAAATGAAATGCTTCTTATTGTTTTCATGACATTAGCAGAAATGAATTGCCTCTTATTATTTTTATGATATTAACAGAAATGAAATGTCTCTTGTTAAGTTTCTAATAGCTGTGCAGATTCATGCAGTGTGAACAGAATAAATGTATTAACCCTTTTAAACCTCGAATGCACTAAGCATGCATATTACTATTATATATTTTTCTAACATTTCCCCCCTTTTAATACTTTTATTATACTTTCAAGATAAGCATAAACAGTTTTTTTCTTCCCCTAACCTCTTCCCGCTCAGGATCAGTTCACCATATTGGTATAAGGTTTCTGAAACTGAAATGTCTACAAAATTTTTAATCAGTCTTTTCATGCAGGGGATGCAGCAGCACACACATACCACCAGTAGGATATTCCTACACAGATGGCAATCAGAATGTTCATCAGGATGCTGCCTCAACCCCCAAACAATTTCTGAAAAAAATCCGTCAATGGATTTGGTCCTGGTTTGGTCATAGCTGACACCTGCTGAATCACCTCAAGATGGTTGTCTATCTCGTGTTTGTGGTCAGGAATATACGAACAGCACTCCTCCTGGATTAAAGTGCATGTACCTCCTCTCACCGCTAGGGTGAAGTCAAGAGCCATGCGATTTTGAAGCACTGCTGTTCTCATGGCATTCAGTTCATCAGTCACCAATTCTAGGGCGGAAAAGGTTGCATTACTCATTATTTCGAGAAGCTTAGACAATTTTCTCAGTTCCCAGATTGACTTTGTTGCTCCATATGCTGGCAGTACACCTGCCCACGATATAACAGCATCACTCAAGTCCATGTGTGTCAGTCCATCGCCCACAGCATGATGGTTTTTCCAGCGTGCATTGATTTGCCCCACTGGATTGACAGGCTTCTTGATTTCTTGAACATTCTGAATTTTCCCTTGAGATAAAACTGCTGTGTGTCGTATGGCTGGAACCAGGTACCCCAAAAAACAACTGCCGGACCAATTCTCAGGTAGCCATTTATATGCTTTTCAATCACATATAAAGTAACAGTCTTCTACTTTAATAGTAACTTTACTATACCCTGTCTCTGCATGAAACATTTTCTTGTCGATTATGGACAGTTGCTTATAGAGATCAGCATTATGTTTTACTTCTTCAGTTGTCCTATGCATCAGTTCAGAAAATGTATCATAGCTCGTGTTGCAATAGGATCTGATGTTATCAGGTTTAGTGTAGCATCTATAGGGAACAGTCACATTGCAATTGCTCCAACCCACCTTGACTGTATCATTCTTATAAAAACACACAGTTCCCTTCTGTCGAACAGACAAGTGCAATGCTACTTTATCTTGTGATGTGACATCTGATGTATCATGAATTAGGTTTTCCCAGGTCTTGTTGGCTCCTAGGGAACTGAAGTTAACAGTAACCCCCCATATGCTGTTGGTAAAGCTGTGCAAATCCAGCAATTCGAAACATTGAAAGTTTCAGCATACACATATTTGATTGCCTGGTAAGTGTTAAAGTTTGGGTGCCACTCTGCATGCTTGTTCAGTTCAATTTGTGTGGCTGAGAAAAGGAATGGCCACAACAAAAAGATTATTGTCACTAGTACAGTCAACAGGATGGTTATGCAATACTTTTGTGGAAACGATTGCTCTGCATTTCTGTTTTCTCCAACTCTTCCAAGTAGGTGTATTTGGATCTTACTGGATTCCGTCATCTTTACTTTGGACACGTGCTCTTACTCTCTGCCCTAATAGGACCTTCAGCACTGATGGTTTCTTCACTGGGGTTGAGACGGATCAGTCCTATTGATCTGACCCCCCTTTGTAGCCAGACTTTGTGCTGAGGGCCCCGATGGAGAGGTAAGATTTTTGTCCAACTCAAAGTTTTTAACCATTTTGCAGTGCATCAGGTGTATCCATGAAGCTTGTTCTGCTATCTTGACTGCAGTGGGTGTTGAAAGAAGCACCTGGTAGGGACCTTCCCACCTTGATGAAGCCCAATTCTTTTGCTTGATTATTTTGATCCACACCCAGTCTCCTGGCGTCACTGCCACTTCTGATGTTTCGGTTTGTTTTCTATCTGAAACAGAATTTAACTGCAACAGATGTTTAGAACTCAACAACTTTTTCATATATTCAGCTAGTGTAAAATTAGCTTCTTGGTCTGATGACATGAGAAGTTTCCACTGGGGTGTATAATAAGCCCTTCCAAATAGTTTTTCAAAAGGAGTCAATCCTTTTGCTGTAGGGACAGTTCTCATGCTCAACAGTGCCAGGGGTAAACAGTACAACCAAGTTTTTCCTGTCTCAGCTATTAATTTTCTCAATTTGTTTTTAGTATACCATTATGCCTTTCAACTAGCCCTGCAGATTGCGGATGGTATGCACAATGATTTTTTAAAGAAATACCAAAATGCTTACTCAACTGCTGTATGGTTTGATTTACAAAGTGTGTACCATTGTCACTGTAGATTCTTTCCGGAATACCGAACCTAGGAATGATTTCTTGACAAGTACTTTTGCCACCGTAGCTGCATCTGGATTTTTGGTTGGAAAGGCTTCCACCCATCAGGAAAACATATCTACAATGACAAGACAATACTTCTTATTTTCACATTTGTTAAGTTCTATGAAATCCATACAAATAGTGTGAAACGGATATAGTGGTGTGGGGTAACTCCCTTGCTTGGGCTTTATCGCCCCCTGTGCATGATGTTTGTTACAAATCTGACACATCAAACAAAATTTTTTAGAGTAGTTTGTAAATCCGTACGTTGTGAACACCTGGTTCACCAGCTGTACCATCCCCCCTGTTGAGACAAGGCACTGCCCAACAATGCTGCATAGTGAAACAAATTAGAGGGTAGTATTGGTTTTCCCTCTCTAGAGATGTCAGCCCCTTTTCGAGGATTGCTCCTCGTTTTATCCATCGCTGTTTTTCAGCTTGTGTAGTGAGTGTCTGCATTGTTTTTAACATATCTAGATCTAAAATTTCAGAGGATTATAATTCTTCATTTAAAATAAATACTTCTGTGGCTGCTTGTTTTGCAGCTATATCAGCTCTCGCATTACCTTTTGAAATTCTATCTTGTTGCTTGGTGTGAGCTGTGCATTTACATATGGCTACTTTCTGAGGTAACTGAATAGATTCTAAAAGATCTAAAATAAACTGCGCATGATTTATAGGTTTGCCAGTAGATGTTATCATTCCCCGGTTTTTCCACTGTTGCGCAAAAACATGTACAGTAGAAAAAGCGTACTGGCTATCAGTAAAAATGTTTACACATTTACCCTTTGTTAAGGTACATGCCCGTGTCAGGGCAATCAATTCTGCTGCATGTGCAGATAAATTGTGTGGTAAAGGTTTTGCTTCTATAATCCCAGTATCAGAGACTACTGCATATCCTACTAGGTTCTGTCCTGCAGGACACCTTTTGCACGAACTATCCATGTAATATGTCACCTCAGCATCATCCCAGGGGACATCCGTGAGATCTTTTCTAGGTCGTGTCTTTTGCTCAATTACCTGCAAGCAGCTGTGAGGTGTGCCATCTGCAGGGGTCGGGAGCAGAGTAGAAGGGTTTAAAGTCATGCATTGTTCAATTGTCATATGAGGTTGGCTCAACAATATAGTCATACAGGAAAGATGCCTAGCAGGGGAAAGATATGCCACCATTTCTTGTAGTAAAATAATCGCGACTGCATGAGGTACTCTCAAAGTGAGAGGGTGGTATAAGACTACTGAGGCTGAAGCCTGTACTGCCATTGCAGCTGTAACTACTGCTTGTACACAGTGGGGTAAGGACCATGCCACTGGGTCTAGTTGTGATGAGTAGTAAGCAATGGGGCATTGCTTATCCCCATGCTGTTGTGTTAACACTGATGTCATGTAACCCTGCTTACAATCTACAGTTTGGAAAAAAACATTTATGGTAGTTTAGCAATCCCAGAACTAATGAGGTCGCTATTAACTGCTTTAGTTTACAGAAGGCAGATTCTGCCTCTGGTGTCCATTGTAATAAATCCTGTGCTGCCATAGGCTTTTTATATATAAGGTCAGTCAGAGGTGCAGATTCCAAGGCATAGTTTGGAATCCAGCTCCGGCAAAAATTAGTTGTACCCAGGAAGGACATCATTTCCTTCTTGGTAGTGGGTTTTGGTGCTTGCAAAATTGCTATTTTTCTGTCCTCATCTAATGTTCTACCTTCCTTGGATATTACATATCCTAGGTATTTTACCTGTTTTTTTCCAAAGCTGCAGTTTACTTTTATTTACCTTATGTCCCTCAGCAGCTAAAAATCGTAGAAGTGCAATGGTATCATCTGTACAATCCTGCTGGGTGGGAGCCGCCAGCAAGATGTCATCAACATAAAGTAAAATCTCTTGGTGGGGTGAATCCTGCCAAGTTGCTTGCCATTTCTTGTGAGAATATCGTTGGACTTTCACAATATCCCTGTGATAGTCGTGTATATGTATACCTTTTCCCCTGAAATGTAAATGCAAACCAATACTGGCTGTCAGAGGGTATCGGTATCGAAAAGAATGCGTTGCTGATGTCTACCACAGAAAAATACTTTTGTTGAGGTTTCAAATCATTCAACAGGGTGTGTGGGTCTGGCACCGTGGGTGCCCTTGATATTACTGCATCATTTGCAGCTTGTAAGTCCTGGACCATACCCCATTCTCTGTTGGCCTTTTTAACTGGAAATAAGGGTGTGTTACATGGTGAATTGGGAGATTCTACTACTATCCCTCCTTTAAGTAAGGCTGCTATAATAGGCTTTATCCCTGCCTCTGCATCTTTTCTTAAGGGATACTGTCTTTTTTGTGGTCTGAATGCTGACTTTGGCATGATAGTAACTGGTCCTGCTGTACGAATGAGTCCTACATCTGATTTCCCTGTTGACCAGAGAGTCTCTGGTATGTCTCGTAAGGCATTCTCTTGCTTGTATTCCTCATTCTGACAGTTCTAGTTCTGTCTGTTTCTCCCATCTCATGACCTTTTCTCCTAGGTCTGCCCATTCTATGTTTCTGTTTTTGGTTAAGCTAACATGTGGTAATCGATTAGATTTATAAAGTGCAAAGAACTCCTGGGGCAATGAACAGCTGTTTACACTGTTCCCTTCTGTGTCCCAGTACAGGTTACGCAATATCAATCTGTTTGCATGATTCTTAAATAATTCTTGCTCATATTCCTTATCAGGTCCTGGTGTGTTGCAATAATACAGGGTACAGCGCAAAAGGTGTTGCTTATCAATGTCAAGGGAGGGGAACTTGCTGATGGCTAGGTTCATTAACTCTTTGGTCACAGTCCCTGGACCAGTCGAAACCAAGTCCTGGCTGTACCAATAAAACATTTCACCCTCCAATTGCACTACAAAGGTGTTATTTTGTCGCTGTGCTTCCATACCCAGCATGGTTGGGACTACTGCTATACCAAATAGCTGCATGAGGTCTCTGCCCAAGAGGTTTACTGGGCATTTTGCAGAAACTACAATTTTGCTTCTTTGTGTCAATCCTGAAACTGGATCAATTATTGCAATGTTACGGGAGAGAGGCTCCCGATACAGCTGTCCATTAGCTGCTTTGACCAGTATATAATGAGGTGACTCTGTGTTTTCTGGTAGTTTGGAGGGGTGTATCAGGGTTCGTGATGTCCCTGAGTCACACAAAAATTTGACCTCCCTCCCTTCTACCAAGAGTGTAACTTCTGGTTTCGTGTCTGCCAAATAGAGCTCTAAGCTCAATAAGGCTAGGTCTAATATCTCATTTTCTTCATTGTCACTAACGTCCTGCACTTCCTCTACTCCCTCTATCACATTTTCATTCGTCCTTTCTTCGCTAGCCCCTTCTAGTGATTCCTGACTACCATATAGTCAGTCCTCATACTCCTTGTCTTCCGTTGTTGCCTTCTTGTTTTTCTTGCAATCCCTTGCCAAATGTCCTTTTTTACCGCATTTAAAACATTCTCCCCTTTTTTTTCTGCCCTTCAAAGTCCTCTGATCGCTGATCAGATTGTTTGTTTCCCTGTGCATTTTTCTTGCCTTTTTTCCCAGACTGTACTACATAAACTTCTGCTCCATCTTCTACAGAAAATACTTGAGCTTTCTTTTTCTTTTTGCTATTAAAATGCCTTTCGGCGTGCCTAGCATATTCAAGTAATGATTATAACCTGCTTGTACGATGGTCTACCATGTGTTTTGTAATAAAACTGCTTATAGGCGTGCTACTGCCTTTTAAAAATGCATTCTTTAACTGCTGTTCATATGGGGAATCTTGTGATTGATCTTCAGGAACCTGCATTCCACAGTGGTTATTAAAACATTCTAACAATCTGGCATAATACCGGTCAATTGTTTCACCCTCTTGTTGGATGCATTGATTAATGCAAGTCCAGTCTGCCCTAGGTTTCCATTTTTCAGAGATGCAGTCTGTAAGACCTTTTACTCTGGTGTCTAATTCTGCGCTGCCATGTGGGAGGGGTCTTTGCGCAGCGTCATAGGGATTCCAGTTCCCACTAATCATGTACCAATCTGGCCCTACAATTTGTCTAACTACTTTTTCTATTTCTTCTCCATTTAGGTTATAACTCAACCTCATTCCTTGTAAATCTTCTGAGAATTTTCTAAAATTAACTTTTGGATGGGGGATTCCCCTCAGTGGCTTTCCGGATATCTTCCGGAGTCCAAGGTCTATACACTAAGATAGTAGGGTCCTGATTGTCTTGAGAAAACACCACAAAGATGGTCCCATTGAAGGCGAACAGCTGAGGTACCAGGACGGATTGAATAAAGATGGACTAAAGCCACTTCTGAGTCTTCCTTTGAATCTTTGTGGTGTTTTCTGAAGAATTTTGAGGTCTGGCTTCTTTAGTTGTTTATTGTTCCTGATTGTCTTGACCTGCCTGAGGATTGGGTACTTCTATAAGCGGGCATATTTCTTCTTCTTCACCTATAGATTGTGAATTCTTTACTATTTTCCATAACTCGATACCTTCTTCTGAATTACCTGCCTTTGTTCGGGACCTGGTCTCGATGGGATCTCTAATTTTAGTCAGTTTTAATTTCACAATATCTATATCCACAGGATATAGTGGGGGTGGACTAACTTGTTCACTTGCTTCATATTTTGGTAAGGGAGGCAGAGGTGCTGATGCTATTACTAAGTTATTATCCTCCTTATCTAAAAACATTGCTTTCGAATCTTTGCTTTTTTGTTCCCTATGGTTTACTTCCTCCAGCCAACTGTGTGCCTGAGGAATTCCTAATCGACGTTGCTTTTTTATTCAACCCTTGGAATCATTTTTGAGCTGTTTGATAAGTTTGATAAGCAAGGATTTCTCCAATTTTCCATCAAATTTGTATTTATTAACCCATTTTGAATAATATCTAACATTGTCGGCGTGCTGCAACTGCATATATTTTGCGTCTTCTGTTAACGGCGAGTTTTGGGGTCTTTTTGTGCAATTATTACTCATTTTGTTTTACCCTTTGATCGTTACGTAACTTCTCTTAATTTTTAACATGGTACACGGATTTTGTTATAGTCTCTTCAGAATGATGACAAGACAGTAATCTTTTTTGTCCCTGACTTGCAAGAAAAATACAGTCTGACAAAAACAATACACATCTAGTCCCTGATCTAAAAGAGTGAACAGAAAAAAGTAGATTTGCCTTACCTGAGCCTACGTGATTGATCACCGATTCATGGAGACCCGTCCTTTAGTCACAGATCAGAAAGTGGCTGGCCTCTTTTGAACGACAATTCAGTCAGAGGACTTTCCATATAAGAAGAACCAATTTGGTTTCTTCCCCGTACGGTTTCAACCACCTGGTTGTCTGATCCGAGGTGAAGAGAGGGCTCCAGCTTGAAGGACCAATCTGTAAAAGGAAAAAACTTCAAAGACCAATGCACGTTAGGTTCAAGCAAGGCACCCTTTATTACTTGCAGCAAGGAGACAAAGCATGTAGGTACAAGGTTTGTTTAGTTCTTTGGTGATCACTATGTTATTCTTATACAGTTCTCTTCATGTCACACAGAAAATGTTACTATTCTATCGCTGACGTAGTTGGACACAGCTTTCTGTATGTTTCACAGAAAATGTTACCAGACTTATTGCTGACATGGTCAGATTATTTGTCGTCTTGCTAAAAAAAAAATTGAGAAAAACAACCTGGCCTTGGGCTTATTTTAGCCCACCTTAACTTTTCAATTCTTCAATTGTACAGTTCTAATGCATGTGTTACATTTTGTCTAGATTCAAGGTACATTTCTAGCTTTGGTACAAGTAATGCTGACTATGGTTTATACTTTCAAGCATCTATTGTTTTCTTTATCAGAGCTTCTAGCAGCTGCATATTTTTCATGGCATAAGCAGAAATGAAATGTCTCTTGTTAAGTTTCTAATAGCTGTGCAGATTCATGCAGTGTGAACAGAATAAATGTATTAACCCTTTTAAACCTCAAATGCACTAAGCATGCATATTACTATTATATATTTTTCTAACAATTATTGAAACATATAGTTCTAAAAAAATTTTGACCTAGTCTATATCAAATTAAAGTCAGGGACACCCTCAATAAGTTTCAATAATTTTTTGCATAATAATGTTAGCATAATTATTTATATATGTATGTATGCATTTTAAATAATATTTCACATCATGTAGGTTTAAGCTATTTCTTGTATGATAAATTTTCTGATTTTAGAACAGATACATATGTATTTTTTTATTCTACAAAGTGATTTATATGAGATGCTTTTTTAGCTGCATCATGCATTTTGGTTAGCACAAAAAGTTTTTCTTTTCTTTGAGCTCATTAAGTTTAAGTGGGGTGTGACCAGTTGTGACTCTGATGTATATAAATTTCTTTGCATGCAGTTTTTAGTTGTCTGAAGAAGTCTGGTTATATATACCAGACGAAAGCGCTTACTGCATTTCATGTTTTAAATACATTTTCGTGTTTGGATCAGGGGATTTCAGTCTGTGTTCCACACATTAAGACCAACTACTGCACAGTAGGGGAAGAAGGTGTTTCAATCTTCATCCAGACGAGACTCACATCAAAGCTGGTAAAGCAGAATGATATAACAGAGCTTCACATGTCCAAATAACCATTAGAAAGGTCCAAAACATATATTAGCTAGATATAGAACTTCTTCTATGACCCAAGAAAGCTAAAACACCTACCTATAAGGACTACAATCACTCAGTATTAAACCCAATACCATTTTCCTAGGTGATGTAAAATATCCAACTACAGATAGGGAAACTTCCACCTCCACCAAGTGCACAAGCAGAGATTCCTGGACTTTGTCAATACAAACCCCTTGAAACAATTAGAGTACTCACTAAGGGAAACAAACTATTAGATCTTGTGCTTGCTAATATGTAGGCATCTTGCATCATCCCTTGCATATTTTTGTCACTTGTTTGGTTTGACCATAAAACCACCTCCATCAAAATAAAACTAACAAATACAGCTACAACTTTACCACTCTCTCATCCTCAACCTTCCCTCAGGAAATAACTTCAAATATAACTCCCCTGTTATCACTAGAGAACAGGTTCTTAACACTCTCTCTAAGGCCAAGAACATTGCATCAATGGGCCCAGACAATATCCCAGGATGCATTCTCAATAGTATGAAACATGAGCTATCGTGCCCTCTGGAATTGCCATTTAACTGTAGCCTCCAAACAGGCTTTGTACCTCATGAATGGTGAACAGCAACCCTCATCCCTCTGCAAAAAGATGGGCCATCTACAGACCCTGGAAACTACAGACCCATAAGTGTTACTAGTCCCATATGCAAAGCCATGGAAAGAATTATCATGGACATTATCAGTAATGACATAGGAAATCTTCAGACAATGAACCCAACCTAATTTGGTTTCTTTAAGGGCTGGTCATGATTACTTAAGCTCATGGACTTCTTTTTGAAGATCACCAAAGCAATGGATGAGGGCAAAATGGTTCACACTGCCAACTTTGCCCTGGCCAAGGCATTTGACACAATACCCCCCTTGAACATTGTTGACCAACTCAAGAGGTTAGGTATAAACCCTTATGTCACTTGGTGAATAGCCATCTGGCTCACAGACAAGATCCAGGAAGTTAGAACTAGGGAGTCCACCTCCACAAAGAGGCCAGTCACAAGCAGAATCCCTCAGGGATCAGTCCTGGGACTGCTCCTTTTTTGGCATTTACTTCTTTGAAGTGAAGGCCAATGCCAGTGGTCTCTGGCCAGTGTTGTGCTAGTTACTTATAAAAATAATAAGTTACTATAACTAGTTACTTTTCAGCAAAAGTATATTACTATTACTTATTACTTTTCTAAAAAAAGTAATATATTGCTATTACTAGTTACTAACTAAAGTAATGTGTTACTTTTACATAAGTATAGTTTATAAATTAGAATATTGAGATTTACTCACACAAGTAAGCACATGCATATAAGTGTATTATTAACATTGTATACACAATGTTACAATGATGATGAATAGAATTTAACAGATGAAAAACTCCAGCAGACTAGTCCTTATAGCTGGGCAGCACAGTGGTGCAGCAGTTAGCGTTATCACCTCACAGTATGAGGTTCTCGGCTTGGGTGCCTTCTGTGCAGAGTCTGCATATCCTTCCTGTGTTTGCATGAGTTACCTCCAGGTGTTCCTGTTTCCTCCCACATTCTCAAGACATGCTGCAGGTGGATTGGACATTCTAAATTGGCCCTAGGTGTGAGTGTGTGTGTGCATGTGCCCTCTGAGGAAGGTTGGGTGCTGGGCTGGCAGCTTGATACTGTAAAACGCTACTGTCACTTTTTCTGCAGACTGATAATCTGCTGTGGTGACCCTAATGGGAGCAGCTGAAAGGAGAAAAAGATGACTAGTCATTATAGCTAGAGAGTCACAAATAATAATTAAACCGATCCATACACAGCCAGCAGCACAGGGCCTATAACAACCTATCACATTTTGTCTATTTTCAGCAACTAAAATGGAAACCTGAAAAGACTTTTAAATAGAACATAACAGAAAATTGTCAAGACAAACGTTGGTTGATCATAGATCCATCTGAACAGTCCTGCTTGGTACAGTGGGTTTGGTGTTGGGTGTTAAACCAATGAGTGATGAGCTCGACTCTTATTGATGGTGGTATGGAGAACCAATGCTGTTTATTATACGCCAAGGTAAGGATATGATCTCTAGCAGGCTAGAATTGTCCCAGTGTTAGGGGGTGTTTTAGTGGGTGAGAGTCCAACAGTATCAGGGTAGGGCCAGAGTCTGGTCATCATTAGCTTTCACCTCCTTGCAGTGCTAAAAAAGAAGTAAATTATGCTCCAGACTAATTCTAATAATATATTATGAATCATACCTCTCAACCTAGAGACATCAAAAATCTAGACAAAGGCCCATGAAAAGTAGGTACAACTGGCCAAAAATCTGGACACTAATCAAATAAAATTTGCATGTATAATAATTTAACTCCACTCACTCCAATGGAATTGTGGGATATCAACATTCAAATAATTGTGAAAATGTTCCCCAATTTAACATTAACTCTGAAAATATACATTAACATGAAAACACCAGTCAAAGTCCCTTTACAGCATTAACAAAAAATCTTAAGGGAAGTAGTAGGCAATAGGCATGTAAAATACTTTGCATTCTACTTTCTGCCCTACCCCACTTCTAGCATATGCACACTGATGTTACATTAGCTACACCCTTACAGAAATTCATTAAAATAACTTACATGAGTAACTATAACATATATAAAAGAACTGTGCGCTCTATTACTCTTAATATCAAACTAAAGTCTGTCATAACAATCATTGGTATAACAAGCCAGCCACTGTTGTTGTCAATATATGGGCATCAGGTCAATGTATTCAATGGATAAAATAAATCTGATTCAGAAACCTTCTGCTCCTGTAGTTATGTAAATACCAATGTGCATTAGCAGGTTTTGTAAACAAATCTAGTAGCTGCTGATGCTGGGCACTGACTCATACCTCTGTCGCCAAAAGGCAGGACACTGGTGAACTGATAATCCTCCAAACTGTCTGAGTGTATATATAATATGATATGTACATGTGTGTGCATGTGTGTCTGTGTCCTCTTCTAGATGGCACTGTACCCATGATTTGTTTGTCTACCTTGCACCCACTTCTTGCTATGAGGGGCTCCTGCTCTCTCATAACACTGAATTGGTTAAATGAAATATCAGAGAATGACTGAATAAAACAGTAAAGTAATGTTTCTGGAATGTATAAAATAACTAAATTGTAATGCAGTAGTGTTGTACTCATTATACATGTAGAAGGTCTAGCAGTATTGTTCTTTAAAAGTATAGCAATGTGTGCTTAAAATACCACGTTAAAAATATTGTAAAAAGTTTCACAGTGGAATGTGATGCAATGTTAAATGGCTTGTTTTATTAAGCAGCACAAATAATACCGCATACATGTAGTGAAACAGATGTGATCAACGCTGAAACATGATGGCAAACATTTGGTTGATAAGATATGTATTAAATACAAACACGATGGTGAAAACGGAGAAAAAAGAAACTAGTAAAAAACTGTATTCCCCGCCTGTACAGAATCCATTGAAGGCGATCTCACCAGCATAGCAGTAAATCACAATGTCAAATTAGACTCTTCAGTCCATAAGTACAAACACCAAGTTTATTAACAAAGTGCAGTGATTCCATTAAGCGCTTTCATTTCCAAACATACGGAAACATCCTCAGAATAACACTGCCATAAAAAACAGCCCACATATATATATCAAAAGTTAATTGATTCATTAATTAATTAAAACAAGATATATAAATTTAAAGGTCCATACTTGAAAGAACTTTTGGTTGTTCAGTTAATATGTAATATAAAATAATAATAATGTATATTAATAATAAAGTAGTGTTTAAATAAAAACAACATTAGACCCATATAAAACACAATAAAACCATGTAAAGAAACATGTATATGAAAAAGCAGATATAAAAACATTAATATCTACTTTCAGCTTGTATGTATTATGAAATATGTGTATATATTTTGTATATAGGTTCATAGGTTCATAGGTTCATACTAGGCTATCTGCCCTAGGGCATTTATAAGCCTAGCCAGAATGTGTTTGGCTTTCACCACCCATTTTAAATTTATTTTGCTATGCCCTTTTTCGAGGTTAGTATACTGTGCCTCTGTCTAACAGTGACACAGAAGTGATACCCGGGGTAAACCTACGATCTCCCATCCACTCATCAAGATTCCTCTTGAAGAGAGTCAATGAGGGCCTCTGCCTAACCTGGACTGGGATTTTATTCCAGAGTGAAGGGAGCCTCTGGGCTATGAATCTGTCCCTCCAGCATGTCCTATTTATTTCAGTGCTGAGGTTCAAGTCTCTCGAGCAGTAGCTTGATGGGATTTGGATTTTCTGAGGTGCAGCATGGCCATTAATTCCGGGTTGGACATGGCTTTATACGTCAGGCACAGATCACCTCTGAACAGGCAGTATGCCACTGAGTAGAGCTGGAGTTTCTTTAACCGGGCAGCATATGGCATCTGTTTGAGCCCTTTGATCCTCTTGGTGAGGTACTTTTGGGGTCTTTCCAGTTGCTGCAGGTGTCTGGTAAGGTACATCCCAAAAGGGGCATTGTACTCAATTATGGGCCTGATGAGGGATGAGTAAAGAGGCACGATGACCTCCCCTGATCTAGATGTGAATCCCTTCATGATTAGGTGGGCTATATAAAATGTTTTTCTAACCACTTTGGCCACGTGGTTGTCAAATGAGAGATTGCTATCAACTTGGGTCCCCAGGTCCCTAATTACTTTTTCTGTACTTAATGGATTACCACCTATGTGGTAATTTGTGGGCACTTTGTTTTTAAAAATAAATAAATAACTGAAGTCCACTAAATGTTCATAACAGTTCAAGTAAATTCAAAATCACAAATGATAATTTATTAATATCACTAGCTAAGATAATTCAACTTAAAAACATGAATATTCAAGATTAAAGTTGTGTTCAAAAATCAAAATTATATTGTAATCTTATTTTGAAATAATCAAATTATATAAGTCAGTAATGTGTAATATAAATATATAGTGTATAGTGTAAAGTTGTGTAATATCATAATATATAATATGTAATATGCAATAAATAATCATAATATCATAACCTATTATTATAATAATAATGTACTATAATATAATGGTTGTAATATAGAGTTGTACTGAGAAATAGAATAAACAACACTATAAAACTTAGTGTAAGAGTTATTTCTTGTGGTTATACATTTTTCTTTTAGTTTTATTTGCTTTTAATTTTAAAGTTGGTATCAATAATACATGGTCATTCAAGCCAGGGGGTATATTCGAGTCCAGCCTTAGTTGCCAAATAAGTTCCTTATAACTAACCTGGTTTTCCCAATCTCCCCCTCTGTTGTTTCTAGGTATCTTTTCCAATACCCAGAACTTGAAATTACCCTCCTTACATGTTAAGGTGTGACGAAAAAGGGCATTGGTGTCCTTTTTCTTGTTAATGTCGTACATGTGTTCATAAATTCTTTGACGTAAATGTCTTTCTGTCTTGCCCACATAATAACACCAACATGAAGTACAATAAACCAAATATACTACTCCACTGGTGTAACAAGTACAATACGGTTTCCCTTTTATAGTATATGGAATAGTGGGTAGTATTAAGTTGTCTATGTTGGATATAAATGTACATTGCGGGCATCTTCCACATCGAAAAGTACCTTTTTTCCTAGTGTCCATCTCCTGTTTATTCCTTTCAAAAATGGTTTTGAGATTAGGTCCCCTTCTAAAACTATAACAGAGGTGTTTATCAAATATCCCTAAGGTATTAGGCATACTTTTAAAAATGTCCCATGTTTTATTAATGGCTTTTTTAATAAATTAGTGTTAGTATTGTATGTCATAATAAGAAATGGTGTATCCAAAGTCATATTTGGAACAATGTTATTATCAAGATGTATATAATCATCTAACAAGTTGTTGTCACTATTCTTTATTTCAGTATTAAGTAAGGGAATATACTTGGTACCCCATCCCATAACAACCTCTTGTTTTAACGGGAGTATAATGGATTCAGGGTAGCCCCTCTCCAAAAATAATTTGTGTATGTAGTCCAATTCTTTGACCAAATCACTATATTCAGTTGCCATCCAGGCCACCCTTACCATTTGTCCCTTAACTATGTTCTTCTTCTGTAGTGGTGGATGGTTACTAGAATAATAAAAGTAAGTGTTCGAGAAACATGTTTTTCTATATATACTAGATATGAAAGTTTTTTAATATAATCCTTCCTAATAGTTAAATCCAAGAAGTGTATTTCATCCAATTTAAATTTGTGTGTAAATTGCAAAAAAGAAGTAGAACTATTAAAATAATCTAAGGCTTTGAGAGCATCATCATGTGTACCATTCCACACTATCAATATATCGTCCAAATAATGGTAGTATTGGACTATGTTAGTCCCAAACTTGGAATTAAAGACAAAATGTTGTTCCCAAAATAACATAACAATGTTGGCAAAAATGGGGGCACAAGCTGCCCCCATTGCCACACCATCTAACTGTTTGTAAATGTCATCTTGAAAGTATATAAAGTTGTTTTTCAAAACCACTTCTATATTTTCCAGTATCAATCTGAACTTATTGTTGGTCAAAAATTTAAATTCAATCAGCATGTATTCGAACCATTCCAATCCAATATCGTGCGGAACAACAGAAAAAAGATCTTTCACGTCAATGGTCATAAATGAATAGTCAGGTTGAAAGGGCAATTGGTTCAATTTCTTTAGTAAATCCCAAGAATCAATTAAGATATGTGTATAAAGTTTGTAAAAAGGTTTTAACTTTGTATCTATGTAAATGGCTAATGGTTGTGTTTTTGACCCCTCAGACGTCACAATAGGTCTCATTGGGGGATCTTCTATATTTTTGTGAATCTTGGGAATACCAAACATAGTCAATAGAAAAGGTTTATCTACCTTCAAAAATCTGTAAAGTTTTTCATCAATTAAGCCCTGGGTAAAGTTGTCTTCTATCATATCGATCTTATGGTAAGCAATATTAAGTTCATTTTTAGAAACAATGGTATATCTACCATGTCCATTTAAGATTTCCATCATTTTTGTTGTATATAGCCAGCTGTTCATTAATACAACCCCTCCCCCTTTATCAGGTTTCATGATCCTGATATCTGAATATTTTTGTTTAATTTCCTCCAAAACCAGTTGTTCGTCTATACTAAGGTTTGGTTTAACAAATGTATGTGTGTTATGAATCAAGGTTTTTACCTCCTTGATAACTACATTTTCAAAATTACTAATATCATTCTGTAGGGGGGGGTTGTATGTATTTCTCCTTGATAGAACATCTATATGTCTGCTGGTGGTGGTCTCATTATTACCATCAGAACTACTGTTCAACCTGGCCAAAAATTCTAGATTTCGATTTCTAGTAAATCGTTTTATGTCCAAAATTAATTCTGCCATATCTAACTTTCTAGTTGGCACAAACATAAATCCTTTTTTAAATAAAGAAAAATGCCTATCTTCAATACTCATATCAGTATAATTATAAATAAAAAATTCACTGTCCAACTGTCTAGTCACAATATTATTTCTGTGAAATTCTGTGGTAGAAATGGTGTTTCTGTGAGGTTCTATGGTAGAAATAGTGTTGTTCAATTCTTCATTATTGTTATTTAAATTAAATGAAATGTCTAAGGACGTTAAACCTATAATACTGTGAGTATTAGATAAGTTATCCAATTCCTTGCCATCTAAATCCATAATGTGTTCATTAACCAAAAGGTTATGATTGGTAAAAAACAGCTCATTGTTGTAAGTATTATCAAGAGTAACATTACTGATAGTAGTGGTGGTGTTGTTTACAACAGTGTGTTCCCTTTCTGTCTCAAGGCATATTGGTTCATCACCTGTGCATATGTCGGGTGTGGATGCAATTTTCGTATTCTTTCGGACCTTCTTGGCCCCTCTGATTCTAAAGGGACATCAGTTTCGTTGTCTATATTTTCCTTATGGTAATTGTCCACAGCTATATTTGTACCACCACTAGTCCTAAACTCATTGTCCCATTGTTCTGACTGATAGTGTCTGTTGTTGTAATAGTTTTGATGTTGTTGAACATGTTGGGCCTTTCTCCTAGGTTGTCTGTAGGGTAGTCCCTTGTAATTACTAATAGTAATGTTTCCTATAGGGTAGGGCTGCTGATGTTCATAGGCCCAGTTGTCCCTTTCTAGTTTACCCATTTTTCTTTTGTAATTTTTTACCATGGCATTATCAATATCATTCAGCACTCTGAAATAATTTTGTTTATATTCTCTAACAATGAATAACAAATTATCAATAATTTCTTTATTAAGGCTATCAATCTTGTTGGTTAATTCACCAATATGTAAGTTATTATTATTAATCATAGCCTTAATCAGTGCTAACCCACAATTATTTAAAATGTCCACAACCTCATTATAGAATACAGAACCCAAAACAGTACCGTTTGGGAATTTGTTCAGTCTAAGTCCTTTGGGAACATGTTTTCTCTTTACACACTCTGTCAAAAACCAGTTGTCCAAATTTAAATTTTTATGTTTAAGCATAAGTTTTTTTAACAGCTTACATTTCTCAGAGTATGACGTGTCCTGTGGTTGCTGTCTCTGTCCTTCGTTATGCTGCTCCACAGACCCAAAACTCTTGTTCAACCAGTCAGAAATATTGATGTTTTCGTATTTGTCAAGCAAATGGTCGTTGGTGTTAAATCCCATCCTGTTGTGTTCGTCCAATCTCCGTTCAGCATTCAGTGAACATAAAACTCTCATATTTTCTTCATTATTCCGGTTGTGTGTGCTAGCATTGATGCGTTGACTTCGCGTAGGTTGTGCGCATGGAATGGAGCCCTCCGTGCACTGAGTGCTAGCTTCCAGTTGCGTAAAGGCTTGTAAAAGCCTAGTTAATTCACCTATTAAAATTTGTTCATTTTTCTGCGGTGAGGCTCCTCGGGTATCCTGTACATCCATCGAAGAAAATAACTAGTAAATACAAACACGATGGTGAAAACGGAGAAAAAAGAAACTAGTAAAAAACTGTATTCCCCGCCTGTACAGAATCCAATGAAGGCGATCTCACCAGCATAGCAGTAAATCACAATGTCAAATTAGACTCTTCAGTCCATAAGTACAAACACCAAGTTTATTAACAAAGTGCAGTGATTCCATTAAGCGCTTTCATTTCCAAACATACGGAAACTTCCTCAGAATAACACTGCCATAAAAAACAGCCCACATATATATATCAAAAGTTAATTGATTAATTAATTAATTAAAACAAGATATATAAATTTAAAGGTCCATACTTGAAAGAACTTTTTGATAAGATATGTATACTAGCATCAAGAGTGTGGTGTCTTGGGGAATTAAAAGTATTCTGTGGTACTGTTATCTCAGACTTAATATATTTAAATAGCATTGGTGTGGAAGAGGCCCCTTGCTGTTTGCAGCATTCTTCTTTGATAACTGCATCGCTTTGTGTTTAATGCAACTTCAAAACAGTACTAAATAACGGTTTTTAATTTAAAACGTAACAAATTGCTACTTTCTAAATTTTGCAGTACTATGCCTTTCAACCTCTTAGCAAAATAAATCTGGTGAAAGACTAGCATAACAGGCGGACAAAGGCCCCAAAATAGGGACATAATTTAAAATATTGCTCTTATAAACTTAAGAAGCTGATACAATATAAGAATTTGTGTTAGTATGCCTTTTATGAATGACATGAAGACTGAAACTCATATATACGTTATTAATTAGTGACTTCACTCCTCTGTGATTTACCAGAAAACCACAGATTTTATGGGAAAGAGACCAAAATTATGAGGCTGAATCTGGACAGTTGAGAAGTATGTTACACACACACCCACACACACACACACACACACACACACACACACACATATCTAGCTTTTCTTTGCTCTCACACATCCACACATACATACATACATACACACACCTCCTTTCTGACACAGTAATACACACACACACACACACACACACAATCCACAATAAACTAGGTGTAAAAAAACAGTAAATGAAAAAAATGCACCAGTCCAAAAAGATGTAGCTAGGCAAAGAAGGGTTTAATCCCAAAAAAATTTGAATGACTACATCCAAAAATTCCATATTGTCATAGAACACCTTATGAGTGAAAGTCAAAAAAGTGGTGGTAGTGTCAATACATTCTAAGAACTCATTTAACCTATCCTCAGTGTCATTCCAAAACAAGCAGATGTCATCCAAAAACATCTTATACAAGGACCAACATCCCTTAAATTGTAAATCAAGTACATATTTTCTTTCCCACCAGGATAGTATGATGTTTGCATAGGTGGGGGCACAATGAGCCATGGCTACTCCCGTGACCTGCTGGAAGAATTCCCCAGAAAAATACAAAAAGATGTTCCTCAAAACAACCTCAATCAACCTCAACAAGGATTGAAGTTGGTTGTTATTGACCCCTTTTTCTACTAGTGATTTTTCTAACCACTCTAACCCAACATCATGGGGTATAACAGAGAAGAGGTTCTTAATATCGATGGTGACAAAAATAAGGTTGTCTGTGCTAAGCCTTGGGTCAATATTCCTCAAAAAGTCCCAGGAGTCTTTGAGCAGCTCATTTTCTGTCCCCCATCATTTTTTAAGCTCATTGTCCACATATTTTGCCAGAGGGGCAGTTTTAGAGCCCTCAGCTGAAACAATTGGATGAAGTGAGGGGTCAACGTTGTCCTTGTGGACCTTAGGGATCCCAAAAATACTAGGTATTTTGGGGCTAGAATTAACCAAATACCTATACACCTGGAGATCAATAAGCCCCTCAAATAGTAAGTCCTGCAGCTCTAAATCAATACATTGATAAGCTATACTGATTTCATTTCTTGAGGCTGGTAGATAGGTATTGGTGTCCCCTACTAGGTCCATAATTTTGGCCTCATAGTTAATACAGTCCATAATAACAACCCCCCACCCTTGTCTGGCTTCATCACATGAATATTCCTATCATTAGAAAGGTGTACAATAATTGAATGTTCTTCTTTGTTGAGATTTGGAAAACTATTGTTTTAAATATGCTACCCTTAATTGTTGCTCAACTACCTTTTCAAAATTCTTTAACTGAGGGTGCAATGGGGGGTTATAGGTACTGCGTCTCCTATGTTTGTTATCGTAGCTACCTGTCTCCTGATTGTTAAATAAAATTTCAGAATTCAACTTACGTACAAAGCATTTCAGATCCAGAATAACATTAGTAAGATTACATTTTCTACAGGGTACCAACTTAAAACCTTTTGAAAAAAGGTTAAAATGCACAACAGTAAGGTCAATGTTACTGTAATTAAAAATGTTAAACCCCTTGTAGGAATATTGATAATCAGTCTTAATAATATTATTATGTATAACATTAGAATCTGCCATAACCTCTACCCCCTTCCCCCCTGTTTTGACCCACGAAAGGACTGGTGCCTTGGATTTTGGTTCCTTAACCTCTCCGATTTCCAGGGGCCAGGGTCCTCAAAATCATCATCCCCATTATGGGGTTCCTTCGAGGAAACATCAAAACAGGAGACAAAGCCCTGTCACTAGATTCAAGATCCTACAGACTGCAAAGAGGTGACCTGTGTCTGGCATGCAAAGCATCCTCTGACCAATTACTGATGGATTTACTGCACATCAGCAAGCCAAATGGCAACATAAATACCAGGTCTAATGATATAAACCTCTTCTTCAACATCAACAGAATGATTTAGAGAAACATGTTTATCTCCCAGAGGATACCGCTGCTCTGAAACAGACTCCCAATCCATGGAAAACAAATCTCATCCATGTCCATATTCAATCACAACTTGGATCTATGGATGGAAAACAGAAATTTTATATCAGGACTACCTCCTGTACTATTAATAGACAGAGGCAACTCCTAAATGAATTATCCCATGCATGGGTTCCCTCAAATTAATTATGATATGATCCCACTTATTTCCACTAGAGGCAATATATAATTATCAGCCATGGGATGGGTAAGGCCAATCTAACATAAAATGGGTAGATTAATTCAAGCACCAAAAGGGAAACTGGCTAGGCTTAAAATGGCCTGCAACTGTAACTAGCCTAGTATTTACTTATAAACCTATGACTCATCCACTTTTAAGACTTCCTCTAGGTCTTTTCTCTCATCCAAAACATTCAGACATCACAGGCACACCTCTAGCAAAGAGAGGAGGTCAGAGGAGTAAAAGATGAGAAAACATAGAGATAAGACTCCTAGAGGTTTGAAACCTTCCATGCATAGATTAGACTCCAGGAGTGGAAAGTTCACTCCCACATCCATCCATATTGTGTCAGAACCTCAAGTTCAATTCAACACCAGAGCTAGAAGGCAAGTCAGTTTTAATCTGCTAGTGGACTTGAGATATTTTTATCTTACCTTGATTTCTGCCACTTGGGAAGCACCATAGCTGCTGCTTGCTACCTTTTTACAGTCTCCATCTCTGGTCTGATGTATGACTATCTCCTTACTTCAGGAGATTGACCAAAGCTTTCAACTTTATGAAAGTGCTAGGAATGAGACAGTAGTGGATATGTGATCTGTTTGCCCCACCCACTTCACTCAGTCTTAACCCTGATGTCAGACACTAGGTGCCGGCTCCAAGAAATCCAGCCTCTTGTGTGGATTTGACTAACAGTGCTGCAAATGGGGTGAGTCCAAAGATGTCTTGTGCAAAGAAGTAGATCAAATGTAACTGGAGGTGGTGCTCCTAGCAGCCATTTTTCTACCCATGTATTTTTTCCATCATGGCAAGCTGAAGATTTTTAAAGCTTCATCCCCTAAAGCCACATTCAGGTTTTTCATTAGCCAGCACCTGCATTCTCTTGCAACTCAAAGACCATGCATCTCAAAGACAATTTTCAGAGCTTTCTCAGATGAAGATATTTGTATCAACTTACTGTGAGTTTCAATGATAGATCTATTGTTTGTAGGTACACATGAGGTTAACAACCACAAACTTTTTTTTTTTTAATAAGAAAGCCTAGGAAACCATATTCCTGAGGTATGGAACCTGACAAACAAGCATAACTGCAAGTGCTGAAAAACAGCAGCTTTGGTGTTGTAAATTTCATTGATAGGGTTGAGAGATGTTTGTGCAGTAGTGTATGTGGTTAAGGACAAACCGGGGGATGAATGCAAATATTGGCTTTGTATCTTTACTGGGGCACCAAGAAAAAGTCTGAGGAAAATTCAGTTTCTGTGCTAATATCCCATAATGAATTGCCCACATAAAGTTTGCATTTGGTTTTGATTTGTCTCCTCTCTGTAAGAAGAGAGAGACTATTGTTTTAAAAATGTGGAGTGCTTTTCAGTAACTGGATGTAATTATAAGTAAGTTACTAAAGAAGATAAAATCGTTTCCTGTGTCTTTAAAAAAATAACTAAAAACATACTTTCCTATTCATAGAATGTTGGAGGAGCTAGGATGCTCTGCTCAGCAGCTCTTCCCAGACATATAAACAGCATCTGAATACAAAGCCACCCTACTGAGCCATTGAAAGAATAACCCTAATTGCCATAATGATATTCCAATACACCAAATTAAATAGGTGAATGACATAGCCAAGCCTGCACACTTTAGTATGTTGAGGTCATCTTTGAATCTAGCAGCAATACTTCTTAGTGGGGGCTAGTCTGTCACCACTCTTCTACTAAGGTGAGTTTCCACTCACATGAATCATTGTTGAACCTTATTAGGTAAAGAATAGTTCATCTGGCATAGGAAAGGTTCAGCCACAATAATGAAAAATGTAAAAACAAAATGCCTTTCATAAAAAAAAAAACTAATAGCTGCATCACTGTCGGAGGAGCTAGGATGAGTGCTGGAAAGAAAGAAGAAAAAGGACTGTTGATCCTGTCTGTGAGAAAGAAACAAAGCAAGAGAAACAAAAAAGGTATTAAGAAAAGAAGAAAAAAGAAAAAAAAAAAAAAGGAGGAAGCAAGGAAGAAAGGAGAAAAAAATGCATGGGCATGGCCTGTTTTCAAACAGAGAGAGAGAATAAGTGCCTTTGGAGAAAAAAGGAAGCATTGTAAGTAAAGGTAAATGACTGACTACAGCTGAATTAGTAACTTGGGGAACTGTAAGTATAATGTCAGTTGGAAATACTGGCTTGTGAGGTAGGTAAGTCAGAAAAAACAAACATATCTGTTTGACTGTTTACATTCAGGAAACTGCACAAATGCAGTCCCCCACTACCATAAATTACACAGTTGACCTTTGCACACTTATAAAAACACAGAAATCAACAAAAATGAAGAGTGCAATAAAAGACCATTAACCTAAAGAAGCCACCTTCTTGATTATAGTATTCCCCCTACGAAATAAAGATGCCTTTGGTTACTAAGACACAGCAGCTCAACTGTTGTAAACTTTATTACCACAGTGGTGAATTACGTTTGCAATGGGTGGCACAGTGGTGTAGCGGTTAGTGTTGCTACCTCCCAGAAAGAAGTTCTCTGGTTTAATTCTTGGTTGGGGTGCCTTCTGTATGGAGTCCGCATGTCCTCCCTGTGTTTGTGTGGGTATCCTCCCACATTCCAAAGCCATGCAGCAGGTGGATTGGACACTGTCAATTGGCCCTAGGTGTGAGTGTGTGGTACAGATGAACTACAGTGGCACCCAGTGGTATAAACCTTGACTCTAGATGATTGCCACTGTTGAAGTGACTGACCCCATGTGCAAAAACAAAAAATTGGGTGATGGATGGAGTTGTTTTTGCAATGGCATATGTCATTAGTGACAAACTTGGGTTTGACCGCAATCCTAATTGGAGCAACAGGAAAAAGTTGAAAAAAAGTTTGGCGCCTGCAGTAATATCCCATAAAGCTTTGCCATATAAATTTTGCATTAGGTTTTTACTTTTCTCCTTTCTGTTTGAAGAGAGAGACTACTCTTTTGAGTAACCTGATGTAACTATAAGTAAAATAGTAAGATGCTACAATCATTTTCCTGCATCTTTAAAAAATGGCTGAAAGGCATGCTTTCCTGTACTGCTTGGGCAGCTAGGATGTTTTGCTCAGCAGCTCTTCACAGAAATACAGGCACCATTTGAGAACAAAGCAGTCTCATGGTTGCTCTAATGACATTCCGATATCTCAAGTGAAATATATAACTAACGAAAGTGACCTTGTACACATTAGTAGGGAGAGGTCAAATGTGAGGCTTGAAATATCTGATGCTTCTTAGTGGGAAGTGGTCAGCCATAACTATTCTAGTGAGTTGAGTGTACATGGAGAAGTATGATACAGTCATTCTGCACCTTAGTTAGAGAGGGATAGGTCATTTGGCATAGGTAAGATTCAACCAGAGTGAGAAAAAATGTAAAAAGGAAAAGTTCAAGAAAGAAAGAAAGAAAAAAAACTGTCAATCCTGTGTGCAAGAAAGAAAAAAAAAGAAAGGAAATAAGGACAGAAGAAAAAAGAAAGAAGAAATGAGAAAGGAATGCATTGCCTGCCGATACAGGAAGGCAAAGACAGAAAAAGGTAACTGATGTAAATAAGAGTAAATGATTGGCTGTTGCTGAGTTAGGAGTTTGGAGAATTGTATCTATAACAGTTAGAAGTATGGGCTTGTGAGCTAAGTATGCTAGAATACAAGAAACAAATCTGCCTGCTTGTCAGCTTAAAAAAAGAAGTTATGTACTCACCATAATGTTCCATCTGTGTTGTCTATTTTCATTCATCCTCAACCTGTGGGTTTAGATCTGGACCGTGGATCTGACTCAGCCACTTTCTATAGCCCTAGGATCTGATTCTCAAGCTCCTCCCCTACCCATAATGCCTCATTCTCCCAGATTACCTCAGATCGAGGTTGCTGCTAACACAGGATAGAATGTCTATATATAGAGATTAGAAACAGATAGAATAAAGTTCAAGAACTCAAACAGGGACTGCATTCCTATAGACATATCAGTCAGGTATTTCACAGTTATGGACAAGGGGAAATAGGGGGAAGGTTGAGGAAGAATGAAAATGGACAACACAGATGGAACATTATGGTGAGTACATAACTTTTTTATCTGATGTTGTCATTTTCATTAGTTTCTCAACCTGTGGAACAGAGTCCCCAGCTACAGTAACATTGGTTGCCCTCATGAAAGGATATCCCAGAGGACTGCAGAACCAAAGGCAGCTCTTGTTCTAGAAACAATATCCAGTTTGTAATGTGCAACAAAGGTATGGGAGTTTGATGAAGTAGCAGCTGCACAAATGTCCTCAATTGAAACTCTGGACCAGAAGGCTTGAGATGTAGACATAGATCTTGTAGAATGAGCTTTGACATGCTTAGGTAGAGAAATATCTTTGGAAGAATACACATGAGATATGCAATCTGTAATCCATTTAGCCAAAATGATTTTGGATACTGGCCTTCTCATTCTAACATTTGAGAAGGAGACAAACAGCTGGTCAGTTTTTTTGGAAAGATTTTGTTCTATCTAGATAAAAATGTAGCTGTCTGTGAACATCGAGAAGATGAAGAGTATTTTCACCCTTGTTTTGGAAGTTGGGAAAGAAAACTGGTAGGCTGATGACCTAATTGACACTGCTTTCAGAGTTACCTTTGGGCAAAAAAGAAGGATCAGTATGCAAGGTCACTCTATCTTAATGAAAGATCAAATATGGAGATTTGGATGACAGTGCTTGCAATTCAGATACCCTTCTAGCTGACGTGATGGTTACCAAAAATGCAGTCTTCGAGGAAAGCTATTTTAATTCTACATTGGCTGAAGGTTCAAAAGGGGATTGTACAAGAGATTGTAACATCATAATTAAGTCCCAAGGAGAAGTGGGGTCTTTTATAGGAGGTCTAAGTAAAAAGGTACCCCTGAGAAAGGTATTACACAGTTTAGACGAAGCAAGACAAGATGAACTGTCCCCTATGTGATAATGTCTAATGGCTGCCAGTTGCACCTTAATAGTAGAAAAACTTGACCCACCTTGGAAAATTGAAGCAAGAAAGTCTAGAGCTACAGGGATAGGAGCTATAAAAGGGTTCAAATATTTTTGGTGAGCCCATATCAAAAAACACTTCCATTTACTTTTATATATTTTTCTAGTTTAAGCTTTATGTGAGGATATTAAAATCCTCTGAACCAGTGAAGAAAGCCTGGTGTTTCTAGCCATCACTGGAAATGGATAAACCATGCGGTTAGTTTTAGTCCTGGAAGATCTGGGTGACTCTGCCCTGATAAATGGAACAGGAGATCTAGATATGGTTCCAGCATCCATGGAGGGTATATTCAGTGAGACAAAAGCAAGGGGGACCAGACCTGATGAGGCCAAAAGGGAGCAATGATAATCACCCTGCTCTTCATCCTCTGTACTTTCTGAAGAAACATGGGTATGAGGGGTAGGGTCTATATTATATTCTCGAATGCTTAAAAAAGCGAACGCTGATTGATCGAACTTATTTTCACAAAACTGCAAAATATCGAAGCAGCAGAAACTCAAATTTTTTCCTAGAGAAAGAATTCGGTTGTCCGTTTCTGTTGCTTCGGTATTTTCAGTGTTATGGTGGAAAGTTACTGGTCGGATTCAGGTAAGTGTGCGATTGTGTGGATGTGAGTGTTAGGGTGATTTAGGTGAGTTAGGGTTAGGGAGCGGGTGAGGTGAGTGTGCGATAGTGACGGACCTTAGGGTTAGGGTTTGGGTTAAGGTAAGTGGGTAGTTAGTGGTGTGTGCATAGTTTAGTGTAGGGTTAGGTATCAGATTTTAGGTGCATGTGTGTGAATTTCTGTTTGTTTGGTGTGCTTGTGTTGTGTGTATGTGTATGTGTTTTGGATCAGCGATTTTTTTCCCTGGGAAAAAAATCGCTGATCTGACAGTTCGAGATTGTAAGCTTTCACTTAAATTAGGTCGATCAATCAGCGTTCGCTTTTTTAAGCGTTCGATGATATAATATAGACCAGAGGGGTAGGGGAGGGTAAAAATAAAGAAGACCAGAAGGCCAAACATGGACTAGAGCATCTCTCAGTGACTGTCCCTAAGGAGAGATCAGGACAAAGAATCTGCTGCAGTTGTTCTTGAAGGGCAAGGCAAAGAGATCGCAGCAGGGTTGACCCCATTTCTGTAAAATCATGTTTGCCACTGATTGGTTTAGAGACCACTCATGAGGCATGAGGATAACTCTGCTGAGCCTGTCTGCCAGAATGTTTAACTCTCCTGGAATGTGTGTTGCGACTAGAAAGCGGTTGGAAGAGATTGCCCACTGTCAAACCCTAATTGCTTCTCAACATAGGAGGTAAGATCTGGTTCCTCCTTGCTTGTTGATGTACCATACCATGGACACATTGTCAGTTTGTATCGCAATAATTCCATGAGGGAGAAAATTCTGAAGTGCTTGCAGTGCTAGAAACACTACTCTCATCTCTTGGGCATTGATATGCCAAATTGACCTCTTGTGTCGACCATGTGTCTTGGACCGTCCAACCCAGGTAACGCCCCCCCAGCTGGGAAGCGCCTGTGGTTAATATGGCATCGGGGCAGGAAAACAAATGGTTGTCCTTATTCTACTTCTTCAGAGTGCAGCCACAATAGAGGTGAGTCCTTGCACACTTGGGGCAATTTGATTGGGTGATTCAATGGATAGAGGTGCAAAGATCATTGAACTGCCAGTGTCTATTGAAGGATTCTCATATGTAAGCGTGCTGTTGGAATCAATGTTATCATGGCAGCCATTGAACATAATGCTCTGAGGACTAGACTAGTTAGGGGTTTGGGAATGTCCAGAATTTGTCTGATATGCGATCTTAAGGTAGATATCCTGTCCAGAGGCAGGTAGGCTATTCAACTGACTGTGTCTGGACATGCTAGTATAAAGTCTATCAACTGTATGAGATGTAGCTGTGATTTCTGCATGTTGATCATGATGCCCAGGGTACGGGCTAGGTGAAGAAGATAGTCCATGGCTTGTAGTAGTAGTAGATGCCTGGTTGATGTGGTTAGGTGCCAGTCATCTAGTTAAGGAAACATGTTGAATCCATGCAGTCTCAATTGAGCTGCTACTACCTTCATGCATTTGGTGAGCACCGCGGGGGCTGTGGTGAGACTAAAGGGGAGTACTTTGAACTGATAATGACTGGCTCCCAGCTGGAGGTGGAGAAACCTTCTGGAGCTTCTGTTAATTTTGATATGATAGTATGCATCCTGAAGGTTGATTGAGCACATCCAGTCATCCTTTCATAATAGTGGTAGAATGGACTGAACCGTGACCATCCAGAACTCCAAAATGTCTACTGATTTGTTTATGAAAGTTAAGTTAGGTCCAAGATTGGCCTCATGTCCCCTGTCTTCTTCAGCACTAAAAAGAACCTTGAGTAGACTCTGATCTGATTTTGTCTGGTGGGACCTCCTGGATAACTCTTTTTTTCTAGCAGCTTTGTAAATTTGTAATGCTGCTTCTTCCCTGTGATTGGGTGGAACATCGGGGAGATTTTTCCTTTTTTTTGTATTTGGAAGAATGTAATAGAATATCCTCTGGATATGATCCTTTGCACTCAGTGACTGTTTGTGATGGCTAACCAGGCATCTGGGTGCAAGGATAAGCACCCCTGACTGCCTCCAGGATGGGACATTTGGGCAACCTCTCAGGAGTGCTGAAAGGATCTATCTGAAAAGGAATCTTGTGATCCTTAATTGTGCCGACACCTCCTGCTGTGTGGGTGGCATTTGCCATTATAGTTGTTTCCCACTCTGCTTCTGGGGGAAAAATTTCCCTGTAATTCCTGAAAAGGACCTTGAAACTTTTTGAACCACATTTTTTACCACCATGCTGGTTCCTGGAGAAAGGCCTCTGTGGGTAGAAAAATGGATTCCGACAGCAGACAAGGTCTTTCCATATTTCTCACTATGGGAGAGTGTTTCTTTAACAGTGGGGCCAAACAATGATGATCCATCAAAAGGACCATTGATGAAGGAAACCTTGAAAGGTTCCACTAAGTCACAAAGCCACATCCAGACATGACACCTTATAGCAATACCTGAACTGGCAGCCCTTGAGGTACCCTCTGTGACATGTGAAATTAGCTTCATGGATGTGTTAGAGATAGACCTAGGGTGGTCAATCTGGAGGAAAGGGATTTCAGTTCTACTGCAGACATGGACCCTGGGGCAGAGCTAGAGAGTTCCTTGATTAAGTCCCTCTGTAGTCTAATGAAGTATACCAGGTAGTTCAGTGATTGCAATACGAAGGCCGCTGATGTGTATACCTGCTTCCCAAATCTGTCCAAAGCCTTAGACTCCCTGTTGGGGGATGGACAGTGGAGCTTTTCTCTGCAATCTCTTTCTT
Organism: Protopterus annectens; assembly: GCF_019279795.1. Classification (NCBI taxonomy): domain Eukaryota; kingdom Metazoa; phylum Chordata; order Ceratodontiformes; family Protopteridae; genus Protopterus; species Protopterus annectens. The sequence goes on from NC_056744.1 coordinate 9,123,394, forward strand.
GGTAGCTGCCACAACAACCATGGCATTTACAGGGATATCTTTTGTCCAATGATGTCTGTTGGTGGGAGTGCTGAGGATCATGTTTGGTTGTTTAGGAATAGGTTCCACAGCATCCAGTTCCCTCCATGCCCTATGGAAGACAAGGTCAATAAGGCCATCCTCAGGGGGGACACCCAAGATGTAGAAGGGCCACAAATGAAGGCTTCTAAAAACACCATTTCCTCCTGGGTAGGGTTTTGGGCAGATCATCCACCTTTCTGGTGAAGGATTTCAAGAATGCCTCCAAAAGAGACATCTTCAGGTGGAGATCTTGGGGACCCTTCCCCCTCATCAAAGTCAATGTCCTCAGTGATGGATTCCTGGGGAGGAGTCCAGGTGACTCCTTTTGCACTGTCTCTTATGAGGGACCTCCTTAGTGGGATGCTCCATGAAGGTTTTGGAAGAGATGGGGAGCTCCGAAACTGGAACTCATTGGAAGCTGTTTTGGGCTAGCTGTCCTGAAGGAGGTAGGAGAGAACTCAGGCACAGGATTCAGAGCACGGGTGGGACACAGACCTAAGGATGTGAGTGTCAGGGCTCTTCTAGGTAGAGAGAGAACCCTCTCTGCCACTTTAAAGGCAGAAAGACATGCAGAAGTCAAATGCAGTCCCGCCAGAGCAGAAACTCCCACAGCAGACAATCTCCGAAGCCCACAGATCTCCTGCTTTAAGGGGGGAGTTGGTGCCAAGCTGTCAAATGCCAAAGCTCTTAGGGGAAGCAATGGCTCTGAAAAGTTAGCTGAAGTCAACCCCTTGGATCTGACATTGAGGCTTTGGCTCTGTCAGCCATTCTGCTCCAACACGGTTGGAGCTGAATGGGTCAGGGAGATGGTCAAAGTCGAAGTGATAGGCACTGTCAGGTCTGATATCTCAACTCTTGGGGCCTTCAGATCCAAGGACTCCAAAGCAAGTGGTGGGATTGGAGAAGAAGCAACTGGAATAAAGCCAAGAGCTGGCAAAATCCCCCTCTGGATTTCTGCCCTGAGAAATTTCCTCATCATTCTATCAGCCTCAGTTTCCAAAAGACTGCAGGAAGACCTGATGGACGAGGAGGTGGAGGAAGTCCTGGGAGATGTTTTAGGTGATTGCTGGAGCCCAGTAGATCCAAGAGTCAGAGGGACTGGCTCTGGCAAGGTCCTAATAGTAATAATCAAAGAAACAGTCCCAGTCGGTGTAGGATCTGAAGTATTTGGATCCAAGGTCTTCTGAATCTTTTTTGGTGGTTCAGCCATCTATAGTGGAGAAGCTTTATCCAGAAAATGTTTATGGTATTCTTGGGATTCTTTTGATTTTTTGTGGGGGGGGGGTTGAGCCCTTGAAAAGGAAGTGCTGAGGGAAAAAGCTGAAGAAGACAGAAGGCCTTTAAGTATTAATTTAATTCACCTGTCACTTATGTCACATTGGTTAAAACTCACACAAATGGAGCAAGGGGACTCCAAATGCTTAGGGCCTAGGAAGTAAACGCACTCCCTGTGGGCATCAGATTGAAGAATCTTGTGCCCACAAGAAGTGCATTTTTAAAACCATCAGGCATATTAAATCTTTATCAAGAAGGAGAGAAAAGGGAGAGTAAATAAATAGAAAGACCAACGAAGAGGAAACACAAACGAGGAGACTTATCTATGAAATATTTTTTTATATATATAGCAGGGTAAGGGTGGTTAGAAAGAAGAAAAAATGAGGAATTAGAAGACTAAATAATGCACAAAAACTCACTAACCCCAAGGAGCTTGAGAAAGTTGCAATCCCGGTCCATCTTGATGAGCAGCAAACAAGATCTGAGGAAATCTGGAGGAATGAGGCATTATGGGTAAGGAAGAAGCTCAAGAACTGGATCCTAGGGCTATAGAAAGTGGCCAAGTCAGATCTGAGGTTCGATGCCAACCCACATGTTGAGGAATTAATGAAAATGACAACATCAGATCCATAAATTATGGAGTAGAAATCACAGGAGTCAACCCAACTAAAGTATGCAACAGAAGCTACAAACTCTGTGAAAACCACCTTCTTGATTATGGTATTCTGCCTGCCTTTGGTAACAGAAAACCACCAGGTCCATTGTTGTAAATCTCATTACCTGGGTGGTGACTTGTTTTTGCAATGATGTTTAAGGATAGTGATAAACCTGGGTATGAACGGAAATATTGATGGAAGTTGGATAACACAGATGGAACATTATGGTGAGTACATAACTTCTTTATCTGTTAATGACAATTTTCATTCTGTCCTCAGCTTATGGGACAGAGCCCCAGCTATCTTAGATCATGGGTGGACTCAAGGAAGGATGTTCCTCATCACCATTGAACCGAATAATGCTCTACCCCCTGGAGATCAGATTCAATTTGCAATGAGAAACAAAGGTATGATGAGTAGCCCAGGTTGCTGCTGCACAAATTTCATCCATAGATGCCCTAGTTTGAAAAACAGATGAGGTAGCCATCACTCTAGTAGAATGGGTTTGCAAAGAGTTTGGCAATGCCATGTTCAAATGGTCCTAAATGAAAGTAATGCAACTGGTAAACTATCTGGACAGGGTTACTTAGTTGACTGGCTTGCCCAATTTAACGTCTGAGAAGGAAACAAATAATTAGTCAAATTTTCTGAAATCTTTGGTTCTATGAAGGTAAAAATGCAGTTGTCTGTGAGCATCTACCAAATGTAACAAGTATTCACTTTTGTTCTCAAATTTTGGAAAAAATACTGGTAGATTGATGAACTGATTGATATTTGCCTCTGATACTACTTTTGGTAAAAAGGTTGGATTAGTACAGTGAGGTACTCTATCTTTGTGAAAAATCAAATAAGGCAGTTTAGAAGATAAGGCTTAAATTTCTGAAGTTCTTCTTACAGAAATTATGACAACCAAGAAAATAGTCTTCCAAGAAAAAATATGAGATCACACTTAGCTGCTGGTTCAAAAGGGGGTGTATAATAGCCTGCAGCATGAAATGTATGTCCCAAGGAGGAGTAGGATCTTTATACAGCGGCCTTAAAAGGAAATTTCCTCTTAAAAATGCTTTGCAGAGTTTATGTGAAGCAATTGAGGAACCCTGGAAACTAATGTGAAAATTGGATATTGCTGCCAAATGAACTTTGATAGTTGAAGAAAAGGATCCTCCATTGAAAAATTGGGATAAAAATTAGGAATATCATAAATCCGAGCAGAGACAGAATCAATATTATTCTGTAATGTCCAGTAAATGAGTCTTTTCCATTTACCGGAATATAGCTTATCTGTAGGTGTCTATGAACAGATAGACGTATATGTCGGACTGGAGAGGACAACATAGGTTGTCTGACTATTGATGGAACTGGAGAAGCCAGGCTGTCAGCCTGAGATTGGGTATGTCTGGATGAATCATGCCCATTGGGTGAGACAGGAGGTCTGGAGTTGGATCCAGAATCCATGGTCGGTGAAGTAAGTTAGGCCATAGGAAAGGGAACCAAATCTGACAAGGCCAATATGGTGCAATGAGGATTACTTTGCTCTTCAATGTGTCTGCTTTCTGTAGAAACTGCAGGATTAAAGGAGTTAAGGGTAAGGCATAAAGGAGACTCGTGGGCCAGTTGTGAAAAGAGCATCCCCTCAATGCCTTCCCATTTGGGGAGGATCAGGGCGAAGTAGTTGCTGCACTTTTTGTTTAGGGGAGAGGAGAAAAGGTCAAAGCAAGGCTGTGCCCATTGATGAAATATCCTTTCCATCACATTCTGATTGAGGGACCATTTGTGAGGAAAAAGAATGTGCCTGCTCAGCTTGTCTGCTATCACACTGGACTTCCTCAGAATATGCATTGTTATGAGAAAGCAGTCAGAAGAGATTTCCCACTGCAACACTCTGAGAGCTTCTCTACACAAGGGGTAGGATCAGGTTTCTCCTTGTTTGTTGATATACCAGACTACTGACATGTTATCTGGTTGAATTGCAATCGTTCCTAAGGGAAGAACATCTTGGAAAGCCTGCAACATTAAAAGCACTGCTCTCATCTCTAGAACGTTGATATGCAAACTGGTCTCTGTGGGGGACCGAGTGCCTTGGACTGTTTTGCCCAGAAAATGTCCTCCCTACCCTAGCTGGAAGTGCTAGTGGTCACTGTGGCCTTAGGCTGGGAAGAACAAATGGGCAACCTTGTAATATCTGATCTGACTGAATCCACCATTTCAAGTCTTTTTTGCAAATACTGGTGATTATTATTAGAGTCGACATTGGTTCTTGAAGGATAGAACATTGTGCTGATAATAGCCATTGTAGAATTCTCTATGAAATCTGGCCAGCGGAACTAATGTTATTGCCGCTGTCATGGAACCTAAAGCCTGAAGAACTAGATGAGCTGAGATTTTGTTGCTGCATATTTTCCTTATGACTTGTGACCTGATTGTTTTGACCCTTGGAAGGAGGGACTCAGGCTATTGTCTCTTTTGTGTTGAGAACTGCTCCTATACATTTTAATTTTTGAGTAGGCTCTAGATATTATTTCTCATAGTTTATTGTTATCCCTAGATGGAAATATGTCTGGAGAACACTGTCTCTTGCCTTTAATAGTTGATGACTGGTCAGGGCAGAAATGAGTCAGTCATCTAGACACGAAAACAACCAGAAATCATGCAGTTTCAAGTGAGCTGCCACTACTACTATGCACTTTGTAAACACCCTAGGGACTGTAGTGAGACCAAAGGGCAGTACTCTGAACTGATAATTACTATCTCCCAGCCAGAAGCATAAGTACCTCCTAGATTGTTTGTTCATTTCTATGTGACAATATATGTCCTGAAGGTCTATAGAGCACATCCAGTCATCCTTTTCCAGAAACAGAAGAATGGACTGAACTGTGACCATCTGGAACTTGTTTCATCAAACTGATTTATTCAAGTTGCTGAGATCTAATATTGGTCTCCAGTTCCCTTGGCATTAAAAAGAATCTTGAGTAAGTTCTGGATCCATTCAGGTCTGGTGGAACCTCTTGGATGACTCGTTTTTCTAGCAGCTTTTGCACCTGAATAGCTGCTTGTTCCCTCTAACTGGGTGGAACATTGTGGACTTTTTTGCATCAGGGAGGAGAAAGGGAAAAGGGTATTATGGGAAAAGGGTAATATATAACCTCTGGAAATTATCCTCCACATCCAGGTATCTGATGTTATTTCCAAACAGGCTCTCTGGTGCAGGGATAGTTGATCCATGACTGCCTCCAAAGTAGGGCAGTCGGGCCTCCATTCAAGAGTGCTGGAAGGGTCTGCCAAAGAAGGAATCTCTGGATCCTTGGTTTTGTGGGCCTCTCCTGCCACATGGGTGGCATCTCCCAATGGAGTCCCCCCCTGTCCCTAGGCGAACTACTGCCATGTGTGTCTTGAAAAAACCCTCAGGATTTTCTGAACCACATTTTCCCACTACTTTGCTGATTCCTTGAGAAGGATCTCTGAGGAGTGGAGAAACATACGCCCACAGCAAAAATGGTCTTCCCATCTTTTTTACACCTGGACAATGTGTCTTTTACCTTAGGGCCAAATAAAGATGTGCCGTCAAAAGAAGCATTGATGAACGTAGACTTGAAAGGCTCCACAAAGTCACACAATCGCATCCAGGTGTGCATCCTGATGGCAATACTTGAACCTGCTGCTCTACTCTTTCCTTCAGCTAGATGTGAAATGAGCCTCATGGAAGAGTTAGAAATAGACTGGAGGGTAGCCAACTGGAAGTAACCAACGCCCGTGCCTTCTCAGATAATGATCCTGCTAGGGTATCTGTATTTAAAAGATCTTTAATCAGATTCCTCTGTAACCTAGTGAAATGTGCCAGGTAGTTCAGGGACCATAAGGAGAAGGTTGCTGAAGCATAAACACACTTCCAAAATCTATCCATTTTCTGAGACTCCTTGTATGTGGGATGGATAAAGGAACTTTCCTCAGCTACCTCCTTCTTCATGGCCATTGCCACGACCTTGGCATCTACAAGCACACTTTTGTCCAGAATTGTTTATCCTCAGAAGCAGTAATTATTTTGTCTGGTCTCCGGGGTATTGGCTCAATAGTGTTGGGGGCCTTCCATGCCTGCCAAGAGATCAACTCAATGAGGTCATCAGCAGGCAGAGTCACCAAGAAGTTAGATGAGTAGGTAACAAAAGCTTCCAGGTACACTGCCTCCTCAGATGAAGGGCTGCTAGGCTTCCAATCACCTCTCTGCTTTAGGATTTCTAAGATGTTTTGCAAAGGAGACATCTTCAGGAGGTGACCTTGGGAACCCTTCGCCCTCATCAAAGTATGTGTCTTCGGTGACTGATTCCTCTGGGGAAGTCAAGTGCTTCCTCTTGCACAACTTCTTCTTAGAGACCTCCTCAGTGAGGTGCTCTGGGGAGGTATCAGAAGAAATGGGAATGCCCTGCTGGGAAGCCTGGGGTTTTGGTACTCACTGTCCCTGTGGAGAAAAAGGTTGAGACTCTGTGCAAAGAGATGATAGGGAGGACATAGGGACCATCTCAGCTGCTGAAGCAGACAAGGCTCTCCCCAAAACCTCAAAGTCTGACCTCCCCTGAGTGGAAAAGGGCTCTGGATCCAAGAGGGCTAGTCTCTGGATCCTAGTCCCTCCCTGCTCTGAGGAAAATCCGCCTGAGGCAGAAGCCAGAGCCAAGCTCACTTGAGCTGAAGCCCCTTGGTGCAGGGACAGCTCTGAAAACTTCAGTCGATCCCAGCACCTCTAACCTGACTAGGCAGCTATGGCTCCAACAGATCTCTGGTACTGACTGAAGCAAAGAACTCAGAGCAAATAAAAGATCTGATGATAAAGTCATCTTCAGATCTGAAGCAGATGGAGAAGGGTGGCTGGGATGCAAGAACTCTGAAGCTTCTAGAGAAGTCAGAAGAGGATGTAAAGGAGGGGTTGTCGAAATATGGAACTCCTGACCCAAAAGGGTAAGAGCAGAGGACACCCCGGTGTACTCTGCACCCACAGAATCTTTCTCACCAGTCTCTCCACGGCTTCTTCAGTCAAACTCCGAGAAGAAAGGGTAGACATCAGAGAGGGGAATTTGGGCCTTTCCAGGAAAGAAGGCACCCTCAATGGAACTGGTTCAGTGAAGGGCAGTATTGGGTCCTTTGTGAAGTAGGCATACAAGAAGTCAGATCTATGGGTGTCTGATCTGGTGAAGTTTTTGTCTTGTCTGAGGTCTGATCCAATGAAATGGATGGATCCAAATGTTTCTTGGGCTTCACTTTTGGATCCGAGGTGGTTGAAGGATCTAAAACCTTAAATATTTTGACTTCCAGATTCGACAGAGAAGTCAGAAAGGACAGAAGCCTCTTCTTAGATTTTTGTGATATTTTTGAAGAAGAAGAAGAGGAATGACTAGAAGATGTAGATTTGTCCTTTTTTTGTTTATCTGATGGGGAAGCTCCAGATAAAGCTTCACTGAATGCAGATGGAGAAAGACCTTTAAGTATCAGCTTATTTTTACATTCAACCAGTGCTCTAAGGCTGAACACATGGCATATAGAGCAATCTTCTTGAAGATGAAGGGTTCCCAAACAATAGGCACAGTGTATGTGAGTCATAATAAGGCATGTTCCTCTGACACATCCCACACTTTTTAAAGCCAGCTGTCCCATTTTCTTTATCTGCCATACTGAAAAAATAGTTAAGGCAAGAAGAACACATTAAAAATAGAAAACTCTGTTTTTTTATAGAGAAGGAAGAGAAAAAAAAGGTTGGTGGAATACCAACAATGGTAAAGGAGGGAAATACACTTAGTTTAAAAGGGAAAATGCTAGCAATAGTATTTAGAGGTGCCTTCATATGAAAAAGGAAAGGGAATTATAGTAAGAAAAAGCAGTCATTTGGTAAGGGAAACAAGCTAATCTTAAATCTAAAATAGAAAATATGTAGATAAAGGAGAAAGAATTTAAATCAAATAATTCAAATAATTTCACTTATCTGCTTGAGACAGCTGGTCATCACTTCTAATATGCATAGCGACAAACGAGATCTGAGGTATTTAGGAAGGGTGCATTTTAGGTAAGGGAGAAGCTTGAGAGTTTTTTAGTTACCATGAGCTATTGTAATGGCTGAATTGGAGCTGAGGGAACAGAACCGAACCCATAAGTTGAGGATAGAATGAAAATTTCCAACAAGAAGTAGACCACTTCCAAATGAACCATCACACTTTATTCACATTAACCGCTTTCCCCTCCAGTACAGAGGCTTCATCAGAACAATTTTACTGCACACACCCATCCATTTAAATACCCACTCCCCAATTAACCAATTCAATTTTAATTCACATTTAAAAATATGTGTACCAATAAAATCATCCACATCGAGTCACAAAAAAGCATAAAAAATATATAAATTCACCTTAAAATAATTTAAATAATTACGTAAAATGTAAAATATTTATATATGTTGGTACAAATTGTGACAACATTTTAAAAACAGAAACAAACAATTCCAAAATGGTGTTGCACATGTTAATAAAAAATGTCAACCCAAAAATTAGTCAAGTTTAAGAATACTTGCAATACTAATCGTCTCATTGATGCCTGGATACTGAGTGGCATTGAATAACAATTGTCACTTCAGTTCCAGCACATCCAAATGGATGTCTAGGACACTTCCCTGCTCATCCTTAACCAACTGTTGCACAACTAGAAATTTAAACCCATGGCCTGGGTTATCTTTTATATGCATATAAAGAGCTTTAGTAATTCTACAGTGTCTTACGTCCCCTAAGTGTTCACCAATCCTAAGTTTAAATTTTCTGTTTGTTTTGCCTATATAAAATATGGGGCAATTCTCACACTTGGCTACGTAAATCACATTGGTACTGTTACAATTATAATGCCCTTTGATGTTGATGGCCTTACCATTCAGCCTGTACTTCCCCTCAGTTTCCAATATGTTTGGACAAAACGTACAAGTATTACATTTGTAATTACCAATCCTTCTATTAGTTATTACGTCATGTTTTATACTTTCCAAAATGTTTTTTATGGATTTATCTCTCCTGAAGACATGCCTAGGACCCTTTCCAACTTTTTGTCCAACATTACCATCGAATTGCAATATCTCCCAATTGGCTTTTATAATTTCAGTTATATAATTGGCCACACCATTGTGGGTAATGACAAAAGTAGAAATGGCGTTAATACCACTATTTTTCTTTTCATTAGGTACTAAAATACATTCACTAAAATGGGCTTATATGTACCCTGCTCACGCTTGTTCAGTACCTCATTACTAATTTCACTTAGGAGACAATCTGGAAATATATAACTCATATATACATATATATATATATATATATATATATATATATATATATATATAGACCCAAATAGAAATAAAATATAAATAAAATATGCATCTGTATGTAAAAATAAATACACACACACACATAATTATTTACCTATTCAGAGCCCTCATTTTCAGAATACTTCTAATGGAAGCAGAATCGTTCAAACCCGGGGGAACCAAGGCATTCAATTTCAGTTGCTATATTAATTCCTTTTCATCTAATTTCAAAGCCATTGGTCCACCCCTAACATTGTCAACAATTTTATCAATAACATGAAAAACAAAACCATGTGCGGGGAAATCCTTAATATGCCTAGCTAAAGCATTATTCAGGTTAATTTTCTCAATGGCATACACATGTTCATAAATTCTATTTTTAAGGGGTCTTTCTGTTCTGTCTACATAAAACACAGAGCAATCTGTACAAGAACTTAAATACACAACCCCTCTTGTATTACAATTAAACCTACCCTTAATATGGTATTTGGTATCATGTATAACAAAAGAATTTCCAACATTAATATATTTGCACCAACGGCAAGCCCCACATTTTACCATGCCGCAGTGTGGTAAATAATATTTAGGGGTCCCACTCTCCAGAATCCCTTTCAAATTTCTTCCCTTCCTAAAAACTACACAAGGGGAATTGCCCACACTGTTTTTAACCACATTGTCCTCCAAAAGAAAACACCAGTTTTTAAGAAGAATAGATTTTAATAAGGGGGCATCCAGTGAGAAAGTGGTAATGAAACTCAATTTATCCAACCCTTGATTAGAAAGGGCACAAGGGTGATTAGGATCAAATACTAAATTAACATAACCAGCCATGAGTTCACCTCCCTCATTGGTCAAGGGACTAGTGTCAATAATACCACCAACTTCCCCTAGGTCGGTTACATCCATACTTTCACCTTTAATCAACAAAGGTTTAAAGATGCCGCTCAATCTTTTCGAGCGAACTTCACCAATTAAATCTTCCAATAAATGACTAGGGTATCCACGCTTAACAAACATCTCTCTGAACAGGGTACATTCATCCATAAAGTCACCCTCCAAAGACACCATCCTGAGAAACAGAAGGTCAGGTGTGTAGGAGGTCACAGCTGAGTTTGCCACATTTGGTGAAGTCACAGCGGTCAACACAACAGAAGTGTGCACTATAGCAGCCTCTGTCCACTAACTATTACATTGGTTACTGAGAACTAGCAGGTGAGGTGGAGGAAAAGGAGGACTTGGTGGTTGCAGTTGAGTTTGCCACATTTTGTAAAATCACAGGGGTCAACCCAACAGAAGTGTATAATGGAATAGCCTCTGCCAGCTAAGTATGACCTTGTTACTGTGAACCGGCAGGTGAGGAGAGGAGGAGGAGGTGGTCACAGATGAGTTTGCCACATTTGGTGAAATCACAGGGGTCAACCCAACAGAAGAATGCTGGTTAATAAGAACCAGCAGGTGAGGTGAGGAGGAGGAGGTGGAGGTTGCAGATGATTTTGCCACATTTGGTCAAATCACTGGGATCATCCCAGCAGAAATCTGCAATGGAACAGCCTCTGCCTGCTGTCTATGACATTGGTTTCTGAAAACCAGCAGGTGAGGAGGAGGAGGTGGTAGCAGGTGAGTTTGCCACATTTGGTGAAATCACTGGGGGCAACAGAACAGAAGTGTGCATTGGAACAGCTTCTGCCAGCTATGTATGAACTTAGTTAGGCTGAACCAGCAGGTGAGATGAGGAAGAGGAGCAGGAGGTCACAGATGAGTTTCCTATATTTGTTGAAATGACAGGTATCAACCCAACAGAAGTGTGAAATGGAACAGCGTCTACCAGGTAAGTATGACCTTGGTTAGGTTGAACCAGCAGGTGAGGTGAGGAGGAGGAGGAGTATATGGTCACCATTGAGTTTGCTATATTTGGTGAAATTACAGGGGTCAACCCAACAGAACTGTGCAATGGAACAGCTTCTGCCAGCTAAGAATGAGCTTGGTTACTCAAAACCAGCAGGTGAGGCAAGGAGGAGGTGGTCGCAGTTCAGTTTGCCACATTTGGTGAAACCTCAGTTGTCAACCCAACAGAAGTGTGCAGTGGAACAGCCTCTGCCAGCTAAGTATGACACTCATTACTGAGAATCATCAGTTGAGCTGAGGAAAATGAGGAAGAGGATGAGGAGGAGGTCTCAGTTGAGGTTGCCACATTTGGTGAAATCACAGGGGTCAAAACAACAGAAGTGTGCAGTGGAACAGTGTCTACCAGATAAATATGACCTTGGTTGCTCAGAACCAGCAGGTGAGGCGAGGAGGAGGAGGGGGTTGCAGCTGAGTTTGCCACATTTGGTGAAACTACAGGAGTCAACCCAACAGAAGTGTACAATGGAATACCCTCTGCCAGCTAAGTATGACATTGGTTACTGTGAACCAGCACATGAGGTGATCAGTAGGAGGACAAGATCGCAGTTAAGTCTGCCACATTTGGTGAAATCATAGAGGTCAACCCAACAGAAATGTGCAATGGAATGGCATCTGGCAGCTAAGCATGACCTTGGTTACTAAGAACCAGCAGATGAGGCATGGAGGAGGTCGCAGTTTAGTTTTCAGCATTTGGTGAAGTCACAGCAGTCAACACAACAGAAGTGTGCAATGGAGCAGCCTCTGCCCGCTAAGTATTACCTTGGTTACTGAGAACCAGCAGGTGAGGCAAGGAGGAGGAAGAGGAGGACCAGGTGGTTACAATTGAGTTTGCCATATTTTGTGAAATCACAGGGGTCAACCCAACAGAAGTGTATAATGGAACAGCCTCTGCCAGCTAAGTATGACCTTGTTACAGTGAACCAGCAGGTGAGAAGAGGAGGAGGAGGAGGTGGTCACAGATGAGTATGCCACATTTGGTGAAATCACAGGGGTCAACCCAACTGAAGAATGCTGGTTACTAAGAACCAGCAGCTGAGGTGAGGAGGAGAGGTGGAGGTTGCAGATGATTTTGCCACATTTGGTGAAATCACTGGGATCAACCCAACAGAAGTCTGCAATGGAACAGCCTCTGCCTGCTGTCTATAACCTTGGTTTCTGAGAATCAGCAGGTAAGGTGAGGAGGAGGAGCAGATGGTCACAGTACAATTTGCCACATTTGGTGAAATCACAGGGTCAACCCAACAGAAGTGTGCATTGCAACAGCCACTGCCAGCTACGTATGAACTTGGTTAGGCTGAACCAGCAGGTGAGGGGAGGAGGAGGAGCAGGTGGTCATAGTTCAATTTGCTATATTTGGTGAAATCACAGCTGTCAGCCCAACAGAAGTGTGAAATGAAACAGCTTCTACCAGCTAAGTATGGCACTGGTTACTAAGAACCAGCAGTTGAGGCAAGGAAGAGGAGGTCATAGTTGAATTTGCCACATTTGGTGAAATCAGAGGGGTCAACCCAACAGAAGTGTGCAATGGAACTACCTCTGCCAGATAATTATGACCTTGGTTACTCACAACCAGCAGGTAAGGTGAGGAGGAGGAAGTGGTGGCAGCTGAGTTTGCCACATATGGTGAAACCACAGGAGTCAACTGAACAGAGGTGTGCAATGGAATAGCCTCTTCCAGCTAAGTATGACCTTGGTTACTGTGAACTAGCATGTGAGGCAACGACGAGGAGGTGGTTGCTTTTGAGTTTGCCACATTTGTTGAAATCACAGCGATCAACCCAACCAATGTGTGAGACAGCAGGTGAGGCAGGGAGGAAGAGTAGGAGGTTGCAGTTAAGTCTGCCACATTTCTTGAAATCACAATGGTCAATCCAACAGAAATTGGCAATGAAATGGCCTCTGCCAGCTAGGTATGACCTTGGTTACTGTGAATCGGCAGGTGAGGAGAGGAGGTGGAGGGGGTGGTTGTCATTGAGTTTGCAACATTTGGTGAAATCACAGGAGTCAACACATCAGAAATGTTCATTGCAATAGCGTCTGCCAGCTGTGTATGACCTTGGTTACTGAGAACCAGCAGGAGAGGCGAGGAGGAGGAGGAGGTGGTCGTCATTGAGTTTGTCACATTTGATGAAATCACTGGGGTCAACCCAACAGAAGTTTGCATTGGAACAATCTCTGCCAGCTACATATGAACTTGGTTAGGCTGAAACAACAGGTGAGGTGAGGAGGAGGAGCAGGTGGTCACAGTTGAGTTTCCTATATTTGGTGAAATCACAGGTGTCAACCCAACAGAAGTGTGAAATGAAACAGCCTCTAGTGGCTAAGTATGATACTGGTTACTGAGAACCAGCAGTTGAGGTAAGAAAGAGGAAAAGGATGAGGAAAAGGAGGAGGTCATAGTTGAACTTGCCACATTTTGAGAAGTCACAGGGGTCAAACCAACAGAAGTGTGCAATGGAACAGCCTCTGTCAGCTAATTATGACCTTGGTTACTCAGAACCAGCATGTAAGACAAGGAGGGAGAGAGGTGGTCGCAGTTGAGCTTGCAATATTTGGTGAAACCACAGGAGTCAATCCAACAGAGGTGTGCAATGGAACAGCTACTGCCAGCTAAGTATGACCTTGGTTACTGTGAACCAGCACATGAGGCAAAGAGGAAGAGGCGAAGGAGGCGGTTGCAGTTGAATTTGCCACATTTGGTGAAATCACATGGGTCTACCCAACCAAAGTGTGCCTGATACTGAGAGCCAGCAGGTGAGGCAGGGAGGAGGAGGAGGTTGCAGTTAAGTCTGCCACATTTGGTGAAATCACAATTGTCAACCCAACAGAAATTTGCAATGAAATTGCCTCTGCCAGTTAAGTATGACCGTGGTTACTGTGAACCAGCAGGTGAGGAGAGGAGAGGAGGAGGAGGTGATCTTCGTTATGTTTGCTGCATTTGGTGAAAACTTAGGAGTCAACACATCAGAAATGTTCAATGCAAGAGCTGCTACCAGCTGTGTTTGACCTTGCTTAGGCTGAACCAACAGCTGAGGTGAGGAGGAGCAGGTGGTCAGAGTTCAGTTTGCCGTATTTGATGAAATCACAGGGTCAACCAAACCAAAGTGTGCTGGTAACTAAGAACCAGCAAGTGAGGTGAGGAGGAGGAGGAGGAGGAAGTCACAGCTGAGTTTGCCACATTTGGTGAAATCACTGAGATCAACCCAATAGAAGTGGGCAATGGAACAGCCTCTGCCAGCTAAATATGACCTTGGGTAGGGTGAACCAGCAGATGAGGTGAGGAGGAGGAGCAGGTGGTCGCAGTTGTTTCCCACATTTGGTGAAATTACAGGAGTCAACCAAACAGAAGTGTGCAATGGAACATACTCTGCTAGCTAACTATGATGATGGTTACTGTGAAGCAGCATGTGAGGTGAGGAGGAGGAGGTGGTCACAGTTGAGACTGCCACCTTTGGTGAAATCACAGGGGTAAACCCAAAAAAAGTGTGCTGGTTACTGAGAACCAGCTGGTGAGTCGGGGAGGAGGAAGAGGTCGCAGTTAATTGTGCTATCTTTGGTGAAATTACAGTGCTCAACCCAACAGAAATGTGCAATGGGATAGCCTCTGATAGCTAAGTGTGACCTTGGTTACTGAGAACCAGCAGGTGAGGCATGGTGGATGAAGAAGAGGTCGCAATTGAGTTTGCCACATTTGGTGAAGTCACAGTGGTCAATCCAACAGAAGTATGCAGTGGAGCAGCCTCTGTCAGCTAAGTATTACATTTGTTACTGAGAACCAGCAGATGAGATGAGGAGGAGGAGCAGGTGGTCGCAGTTAAGTTTGCCAGATCTGGTGAAATCATAAGAGTCAACACAACAGAAGTGTGCAATGCAACAGCCTCTGCTAGGTCATTATGACGTTAGTTACTGAAAACCAGCAGGTGAAGCAAGGAGGAGGAGGTTGAAGTTGAGTTTGGCACATTTGGTGAAATCACAGGGGTCAATCCAACAGAAGTGTGCAATGGAACAGCCTCTGCCAGCTGAGTATGACCTTGGTTACTGTGAACTAGCTGGTGAGGAGACGAGTAGGAGGAGGTGGTCACAGATGAGTTTGCCGCATTTGGTGAAATCACAGAAGTCAACCCAACAGTAGTGTGCAGTGGAACAGCCTTTTCCAGCTAAGTATGTCACTCATTACTGAGAATCAGCAGTTGAGGCAAGGAGGAGAAAAAGGAGGATGAGGAGAAGGTCGCAGTTGAGGTTGTGACATTTCATGAAATCACAGGGGACAACACAACAGAAGTGTGCAATGGAACAGCCTCTGCCAGCTAAATATGACCTTGGTTACTTAGAACCAGCAGGTGAGGTGAGGAGGAGGAGGTGGTCGCAGTTGGGTTTACCACATTTGGTGAAATCTCAGGAGTCAACCCAACAGAAATGTGCAGTGGAACAGCCTCTGCCAGCTAAGTGTCACACTTATTTCTGAGAATCAGTAGTTGAGCCGAGGAGGACGAGAAGGAGGATAAGGAGGAGGTTGCAGTTGAGGTTGCCACATTTGGTGAAATCACAGGGGTCAACACAACAGAAGTGTGCAATGGAACAGCCACTGCCAGCTGAGTGTGACCTTGGTTACTGAGAACCAGCAGGTGAGGCGAGGAAGAGGAGAAGGACTATTTGGTCTCAGTAGAGGTTGCTGCATTTGGTGAAATTGCAGGGGTCAACTCAACCAAAGTGTGCAATGGAACAGTCTCTGGCAGGTCATTATGACATTCTTGACTGAGAAGCAGCAGGTGAGGAGATGAGGAAAAGGAGGAAGTCACAGTTGAGTTTGCCACATTTCCTGAAGTCACAGGGGTCAAACAAAACAAAAACATGCAATGGAACAGCCTTTGTCATCTGTGTATGACCTTGGTTTCTGAGAACCAGCAGGTGAGGGGAGGTGGAGGAGGAGGTGGTCGCAGTTGACTTTACCACATTTGGTGAAGTCACAGGAGTCAACACAACAGAAATGTGCAATGCAACAGCCTCTTCCAGCTAAGTAAAGAGAACCAGCAGGTGAGGTGAGGAGGAGGAAGAGGAGGTAGTCGCAGTTGAGTTTGCCACATTTGATGAAACCACAAGGGTCAACCCAACTGAAGCATGCTGCTTACTGAGAACCAGCAGGTGAGGTGAGGAGGAGGGGAGGAGGTTGCAGCTGAGTTTGCCACATTTGGTGAAATCACTGGCATCAACCCAAAAGAAGTGTGCAGTGGAACAGCCTCTACCAGGTAAGTATGACCTTGGTTAGGCTGAGCCAGCAGGTGAGGCAAGGAGGAGGAGCAGGTGGTCACCTTTGAGTTTGCTATATTTGGTGATATCACAAGAGTCAACCCAACAGAACTGTGCAATAGATCAGCCTCTGCCAGCTAAGTATGTCACTCATTACTGAGAATCAGCAGTTGAGTTGAGGAGAATGAGGAGGAGGACGCATTTGAGGTTGGCACATTTCTTGAAATCACAGAGGTCAACTCAACAAAAGTGTACAATGGAACAGCCTCTGCCAGCTAAATATGACCTTGGCTACTCAGAACCAGCAGGTAAGGTGAAGAGGAGGAGGTGGTCACAGCTGAGTTTGTCACATTTGGTGAAACCTCAGGAGTCAACCCAACAGAAGTGTGCATTGGAACAGCCTCTGCCAGCTAAGTATGACATTCATTACTGAGAATCAGCAGATGAGGTGAGGAGGACGAGGAGGATGAGGAGGAGGTCGCAGTTGAGGTTGCCACATTTGGTGAAATCACAGTGGTCAACTCAACAAAAGTGTACAATGGAACAGCCTCTGCCAGCTAAATATGACCTTGGCTACTCAGAACCAGCAGGTGAGGTGAGGAGGAGGAGGTGGTTGCAGTTTGGTTTACCACATTTGATGAAATCTCAGCAGTCAACCCAGCAAAAGTGTGCAGTGGAACAGCCTCTGCCAGCTAAGTATGACACTCATTACTGAGAATCAGCAGTTGAGGTGAGGAGGACGAGGAGGAGGATGAGGAGGAGTTCGCAGCTGAGGTTGCCACATTTGGAGAAATCACAGTGGTCAACACAACAAAAGTGTACAATAGAACAGCCTCTGCCAGCTAAATTTGACCTTGGCTACTCAGAACCAGCAGGTGAGGTGAGGAGGAGGAGGTGGTTGTAGTTGGGTTTACCACATTTGATGAAATCTCAGGAGTTAACCCAACAGAAGTGTGCAATGGAACAGCCTCTGCCAGCTGAGTATGACCTTGGTTACTGAGAATCAGCAGGTGAGGCGAGGAAGAGGAGAAGGAATATTTGGTCACAGTAGAGGTTGCTGCATTTGGTGAAATCGCAGGGGTCAACTCAACCAAAGTGTGCAATGGAACAGTCTCTGCCTGTTAATTATGACCTTGGTTACTGTGAACCAACACATGAGGTGATCAGGAGGAGGAGAAGATCGCACTTAAGTCTCCCACATTTGGTGAAATCACAGTTGTCAACCCAACAGAAATTTGCAATGGAATGGCCTCTAGCAGCTAACTATGACTTTGGTTACGGAGAACCAGAAGGTGAGGCATGGAGAAGGAGGTCACAGTAGAGTTTGCCACATTTGGTGAAATCACAGCTGTCAACACAACAGAAGGGTACAATGGAGCAGCCTCTGCCCACTAAGTATAACCTTGGTTACTGAGACCAAGCAGGTGAGTTCGGGAGAAGGAGAAGTGGAGAAGCAGGAGGTAGCAGCTGAGTTTGCCACATGTAGTGAAATCACAGGAGTCAACACAATAGAAGTGTGCAAATCAACAGTCTCTGCCAGCTAAATATGACCTTGGTTATTGACAGCCAGCTGGTGAGACAAGAAGGAGGAGGAGGAGGTTGCAGTTGAGTTTGGTGAAATCACTGGGATCAACCCAACTAAAGTGTGCCTGTTACTCAGAGCCAGCCGGTGAGGCAGGGAGTAGGAGTAAGAGGAGGAGGCTGCAGTTAAGTTGGCCATATTTGGTGAAATCACAGTGGTCAACCCAACAAAAATTTGCAATGAAATGACCTTTGCCAGCTCAGTATGACATTGGTTACTTTGAACTAGCAGGTGAGGAGAGGAGGATGAGGAGGAGATGGTCGTCATTGAGTTTGCCACATTTGTTGAAATCAAAAGGAGTCAATACATCGGAAGTGTTCAATGCAACAGCCTCTGCCAGCTGTGTATGACCTTGGATACTGAGAACCAGCAGGTGAAGTGAGGAGGAGGATGCAGTCGTTGAGTTTGCCACATTTGGTGAAATCACAGGGTCAACCCAACAGAAGTGTGCTGGTTACTGAGAAATAGAAGGTCAGGTGAGGAGGAGGGGGAGGTGGTCGCAGCTGAGTTTGCCACATTTGGTGAAATCACTGGCATCAACCCAACAGAAGTGTGTAGTGGAAAAACCTTTACTAGGTAAGTATGACCTTGTTTATGCTGAACCAGCAGGTGAGGTGAAGAGGAGGAGTAGGTGGTCACCATTGAGTTTGCTATATTTGCTGAAATCACAGGGGTCAACACAACAGAAGTGTGCAATGGAACAGCCTCTGCCAGCTAACTATGCCCTTGGGTGCTCAGAACCAGCAGGTGAAGTGAGGAGGAGCAGGTGGTCACCATTGAGTTTGCCACATTTGGTGAAACCACAGGAGTCAACTCAACGGAAGTGTGCAATGGAACACCCTCTGCCAGCTAAGTATGACCTTGGTTACTGTGAACCAGCACATGAGGCAATAAGGAAGAGGAGGAGGTCACAGTCAAGTCTGCCACATTTGGTGAAATCACAGTGGTAAACCCAACAGAAATTTGCAATGAAATGGCCTCTGGCAGCGAAGTATGACCTTGGTTACTGAGAACCAGTAGGTGAGGCATGGAGGAGGAGGTCACAGTTGAGTTTCCTATATTTGGTGAAATCACAGGTGTCAACCCAACACAAGTGTGAAATGGAACAGCCTCTACCAGCTAAGTATGATACTGGTTATTGAGAACCAACAGTTGAGGCAAGGAGGAGGAGGACATCATAGTTGAATTTGCCACATTGGTGAAATCACAGGGGTCAACCCAACAGAAGTGTGCAATGGAGCTGCCTCTGCCAGCTAATTATGACCTTGGTTACTGTGAACCAGCACATTAGTCAAGGAGGAGGAGTAGAAGGAGGTGGTTGCAGTTGTGTTTGCCACATTTGGTGAAATCACAGGGGTCAAACCAACCAAAGTGTGCCTGTTACTGAGAGCCAGCAGATGAGGCAGGGAGGAGGAGGAGGTTGCAGTTAAGTCTGCCACATTTGGTGAAATCACAATGGTCAAACCAACATAAATTTGCAATGAAATGGCCTCTGCCAGCTAAATATGACCTTAGTTACTGTGAGCCAGCAGGTGAGGAGAGGAGGAGGAGGAGGTGGTTGCCATTCAGTTTGACACATTTGGTGAAATCACAGGAGTCAACACATCAGAAGTGATCAATGCAACAGCCCTGCCAGCGGTGTATGACCTTGGTTAGGCAGAACTAGCAGGTGAGGTGAGGAGGAGCAGGTGGTCGCAGTTCAGTTTGCTATATTTGCTGAAATCACAGATGCCAACCCAACTGAAGTGTGAAATGGAACAGCCTCTACCAGCTAAGTATGACACTGGTAACCAGCAGTTGAGGTGAGGGGCAGGAGGACAAGGAGGAGGAGGTCATAGTTGAATTTGCCACATTTGGTGAAATCAGAGGGGGTCAACCCAACAAAAGTGTGCAATGGAACAGCCTCTGCCAGCTAAGTATGACACTCATTACTCAGAATTAGCAGTTGCAGTGAGGAAGATGAAAAGGGCGATGAGGTGGAGGTCTCAGTTTAGGTTGCCACATTTGGTGAAATCACAGGGGTCAACACAAGAGAAGTGTGCAATGGAACAGCCTCTGCCAGCTAAATATGATCTTGGTTACTCAAAATCAGCAGGTTAGGTGAGGAGTAGGAGGGGGTTGCAGTTGAGTTTACCACATTTGGTGAAACCACAGGAGTCAATCCAACCAAAGTGTGCAGTGGAACAGCCTCTGCCAGCTAAGTATGACACTCATTACTCAGAATCAGCAGTTGAGGTGAGGAGAATGAGGAGGAGGATGAGGAGGAGGTCGCAGATGAGGTTGCCACATTTGCTTGAAATCACAGGGGTCAACACAACAGAAGTGTGCAATGGAACAGCCTCTGCCAGCTAAACATGCCCTTGGTTACTCAGAGCCAGCAGGTAAAATGAGGAGGAGGAGGTGGTCACAGCTGAGTTTGCTACATTTGGTGAAACCAGAGGAGTGAACCCAACAGAAGTGTGCAATGGAACGGCCTCTGCCAGCTTAGTATGTATGACCTTGGTTACTGTGAACCATCATGTGAGCCAAGGAGGGGGAGGAGGAAGAGGAGGTGATTGCATTTGAGTTTGCTACATTTGGTGAAATCACAGGTGTCAACCCAACAGAAGTGTGAAATGTAACAGCCTCTACCAGCTAAGTATGACACTGGTTACTGAGAACAAGCAGTTGAGGCAAGAAGGAGGAGGAGGATGAGGAGGAGGTCATAGTTGAATTTGCCAAGTTTGGTGAAATCACAGGGGTCAACTCAACAGAAGTGTGCAATGGAACACCCTCTGTCAGCTAATTATGATCGTGGTTACTCAGAACCAGCAGAAACGGTGAGGAGGAGGAGGTGGTCACAGTTGAGTTTGCAACATTTGGTGGAACCACAGGAGTCAATCCAAAAGAGGTGTGCAATGGAACAGCCTCTGACAGCTAAGTATGACCTTGGTTACTGTGAACCAGTACATGAGGTAAGCAGAAGGAGGAGGAGGAGAAGGAGGTGGTTGCAGTTGAGTTTTCCAAATTTGGTGAAATCACAGGGGTCAACCCAACCAACGTGTGCCTGTTACTGAGAACCACCAGTTGAAGCATGGATCAGGAGGAGGACGAGGAGGTTGCAGTTAAGTCTGCCACATTTGGTAAAATCACAATGGTCAACCCAACAGAAATTTGCAATGAAATGGCCTCTGCCAGCTAAGTATGACCTTGGTTACTGTGAACCAGCAAGTGAGGAGAGGAGGAGGTGGTTGCAGATGAGTTTGCCGTATTTGGTGAAATCGCAAGGTTCAAGCCAACCAAAGTGCGCTGGTTACTAAAAACCAGCAGGTGAGCTGAGGAGGAGGAGGTGGAGGTTGTATGTGAATTTGCCACATTTGGTGAAATCACTGGGATCAACCCAACAGAAGTTTGCAATGGAACATCCTCTGCCAGCTGTGTATGACCTTGGATTCTGAGAACCAGCAGGTGAGGTGAGGAGGATGAGGAGGAGGTGGTAGCAGTTGAGTTGCCACATTTGGTGCAACCACAGGAGTCATCACATCAAATGTGTTCAGTGCAACACACCTCTGCCAGCTCTGTATGACTTTGGTGACTGAGAACCAGCAAGTGAGGTGAGGAGGGGAGGTGGTCACCGTTGAGTTTGCCACAGTTGGTGAAATCACAGGGTCAACCCAAAAGAAGTGTGCTGGTTAATGAGAAACAGAAGGTCAGGTGAGGAAGAGGAGGAGGAGGTCACAGCTGAGTTTGCCACATTTGGTGAAATTACTGGGGTCAACCAAACAGAAGTGTGCATTGGAATAGCCTCTGCCAGCTACGTATGAACTTGGTTAGGTTGAAGCAGCAGGTGAGGTGAGGAGGAGGAGCAGGTGGTCGCAGTTGAGTTTCATATATTTGGTGAAATCACAGGTTTGCCACATTTGGTGAAATCACTGGGGTCAACCAAACAGAAGTGTGCATTGGAACAGCCTCTACCAGCTAAGTATGACACTGGTTACTGAGAACCAGCAGTTGAGGCAAGTGGGAGAAGGATGACAAGGAGGAGGAGGAGGTCGTAGTTGAATTTGCCACATTTGCTGAAATCAGAGGGGCCAGACAAACAGAAGTGTGTAATAGAACAGCCTCTGCCAGCTTAGTATGATCTTGGTTACTGTCAACCAGCACGTGAGGCAAGGAGGAGGTGGTTGCATTTGAGTTTGCCACATTTGGTGAAATCACATGGTTCAAACTAACCAAAGTGTGTCTATTACTGAGAACCAGCAGGTGAGGCAGGCTGGAGGAGGAGGAGGAGTAGGAGGTTGCAGTTAACTCTGCTACATTTGTTGAAATCACAATGGTCAACCCAACAGAAATTTGCAATGAAATGGCCTCTGACAGCTAAGTATGACCTTGGTTACTGTGCACCAGCAGGTGAGGAGAGGATGAGGAGGTGGTCACAGATGAGTTTGCCGCATTTGGTGAAATCACAAAGGTCAACCCAACCGAAGTGTGCTGGTTACTCAGAACCAGTAAGTGAGGTGAGGAGGAGGAGGTGGAAATCGCAGCTGAGTTTGCCACATTTGGTGAAATCACTTGGATCAACCCAATAGAAGTGGGCAATGGAACAGCTTCTACCAGGTACGTATGACCTTTGTTATGCTGAACCAGCAGGTGAGGTGAGAAGGAGGAGAAGGTGGTTTCAGTTGAATTTCCCACATTTGGTGAAATTACAGGAGTCAACCCAACAGAAGTGTGCAATGGAACAGACTCTGCCACCTAACTATGACAATGGTTACTGTGAACCAGCATGTGAGGTGAGGAGGAGGAGGAGGTGGTCACAGTTGAGATTGCCACCTTTGGTGAAATCACAGGGGTAAACCCTTACAAAGTCTGCTGGTTACTGAGAGCCAGATGGTGAGCCGGGGAGGAGGAAGAGGTCGCAGTTAAGTGTGCCACATTTGGTATAATCACAGTGTTCAACCCAACAGAAATGTGCAATGGAATAATCTCTGGCAGCTAAGTGTGATCTTTGTTACTGAGAACCAGCAGGTGAGGTGTGGAGGATGAGGAGGAGGTCACAGTTGAGTTTGCCACATTTGGTGAAGTCACAGCAGTCAACCCAACAGAAGTATGCAATGGAGCAGCCTCTGCCAGCTAAGTATTACATTTGTTACCGAGAACCAGCAGATGAGGCGAGGAGGAGGAGCAGGTGGTCACAGTTAAGTTTGCCACGTCTGGTGAAATCATAGGAGTCAACACAACAGAAGTGTGCAATGCAACCACCTCTGCCAGGTAATTATGATGTTGGTTACTGACAACTAGCAAGTGAGGCAAGGAGGAGGAGGTTGCAGTTCAGTTTGGCACATTTGGTGAAATCACAGGGGTCAACCCAACAGAAGTGTGCAATGGAACAGCCTCTGCCAGCTGAGTATGACCTTGGTTACTGAGAACCAGCAGGTGAGGTGAGGAAGAGGAGAAGGAATATGTGGTTGCAGTATAGGTTGCTGCATTTGGTGAAATTGCAGGGGTCAACTCAAAAGAAGTGTACAATGGAAAAGTCTCTGCCAGATCATTATGACATTCTTGACTGAGAAGCAGCAGGTGAGGAGAAGAGGAAAAGGAGGGAATCGCAGTTCAGTTTGCCAAATTTGGTGAAACCACAGGAGTAAACCCAACAGAACTGTGCAACGGAACAGCCTCTGCCAGCTAAGTATGACACTCATTACTGAGAATCAGCAGTTGAGGCAAGGAGGATAAGGACGAGGAGGAGGTTGCAGTTGAGGTTGCCACATTTGGTGAAATCACAAAGGTCAACACAACAGAAGTGTGCAATGGAACAGCCTCTGCCAGCTAAATTTGACTTTGGTTACTCAGAACCAGCAGATGAGGTGAGGAGGAGGAGGAGGAGGAGGAGAAGATGGTAGCAGTTGAGTTGCCACATTTGGTGAAACCACAGGAGTCAACCCAACAGAAGTGTGTTGGTTACTGAGAAACAGAAGGTCAGGTGAGGAGGAGGGGGAGGAGGTCACAGCTGAGTTTGACACATTTGGTGAAATCCCTGGGATTAACCCAACAGAAGTGTGCAATGGAACAGCCTCTGCTACCTGTGTATGACCTTGGTTTCTGAGAACCAGCAGGTGAGGTGAGGAGGAGGAGGGTGAGGAGGAGGTGGTAACAGTTGAGTTGCCACATTTGGTGAAATCACAGGATTCAACAGATCAGAAGTGTTCAATGCAACAGCCTCTGCCAGCTGTGTATGACCTTGGTTACTGAGAACCAGCGGGTGAGGCGAGGAGGAGGTGGTCACCATTGAGTTTGCCACATTTGGTTAAATCACAGGGTCAACCCAATAGAAGTGCGCTGGTTACTGAGAACCAGAAGGTCAGGTGAGGAGGAGGGGGAGGAGGACACAGCTGAGTTTGCCACATTTGGTGAAATCACTGTGGTCAACCCAACAGAAGTGTGCATTGGTACAGCTTCTGCCAGCTACATATGAACTTGGTTAGGCTGAACCAGCAGGTGAGGTGAGGAGGAAGAGTAGGTGGTCGCAGTTGAGTTTGCGATATTTGGTGAAATCATAGGTGTCAACCCAACAGAAGTGTGAAATGAAACAGCCTCTACCAGCTAAGTATGACACCAGATACTGAGAACCAGCAGTTGAAGCGAGGAGAAGGAGGAGGAGGAGATTGTAGTTGAATTTGCCACATTTGGTGAAATCAGAGGGGTCAAGCCAACAGAAGTGTACAATGGAACAACCTCTGCCAAATAATTTTGACCTTGGTTACTCAGAACCAGCAAGTAAGGCGAGGAGGAGGTGGTCCCAGTTGAATTTGCCACATTTGATGAAACCACAGGAGTCAACCCAAAAGAAGTGTGCAATTGAGTAGCCTCTGCCAGCTAAGTATGACCTTGGTTACTGTGAACCAGCAGGTGAGGAGAGGAGGAGGAGGAGATGGTCAGAGATGAGTTTGACACATTTGCTGAAATCACAGGGGTCAACCCAACCGAAGTGTGCTGGTTACTAAGAACCATCAGGTGAGGTGAAGAAGGGGAGGTGGAGATCGCAGCTGAGTTTCCCACCTTTGGTGAAATCACTGAGATCAAACCAATAGAAGTGGGCCATGGAACAGCCTCTGCCAGCTAACTATAACCTTGGGTAGGGTGAACCAGCAGGTGAGGTGAAGAGAAGGAGCAGGTGGTCATAGTTGAGTTTCCCACATTTGGCAAAATCACAGGGGTCAACCCAACAGAAGTGTACAATGGAACAGTCTCTGCCAGGTTAGCATGACCTTGGTTACTGAGACCCAGCAGGTGAGGCAAGGAGGAGGAGGTTGCAGTTGAGGTTGACATATCTGGTGAAATCACAGCGGTCAACCCAACAGAAGAGTGCAATGAAATTACCTCTGCCAGCTAAGTATGACCTTGGTTACTGAGATCTAGCAGGTAAGGAGAGGAAGAGGAGAAGGAAGATGTGGTCAGAGTTGAGGTTGCCACATTTGCTGAAATCACAAGGGACATCCCAACTGAAGTGTACAATGGAACAGTCTCTGGCAGGTAAGTATGACCTTCTTGACTGCGAAGCAGCATGTGAGGCTAGGAGAAGGAGGTGGAAGTCGCAGTTGAGTTTGCCACATTTGGTGAAGTCACAGGGGTCAACCCAACAGAAGTATGCAATGCAACAGCCTCTGCCAGCTAAGTATGACCTTGGTTACTGAGATCCAGCAAATGAGGCAAGGAAGAGGAGGAGGTGGTCGCAGCAGGTGAGGAGAGGATGGGGAGAAGGAAGATATGGTCGCAGTTGAGTTTGCCACATTTGGTGATATCACAAGGGTCATCCCAACTGAAGTGTGCAATTGAACAGCCTCTGCCATTTAAATATGACCTTGGTTACTGAGAATCAGCTGGTGAGGCTAGGAAAAGGAGAGCATTCTTGCCTTGCTTTGAGGGAGAGAAAGAGGAAGATTGAGCAAGAAAGAGAAAGAGAAATACAGAAAAGAAGCACTTTGGAGAAAAAGGTAAGTGTTGCAAATAAGGTTAAATGATTAACTTTGTCAGAGTTAAGAGTTTCAGTAATTGTATGTATAATATTAGAGGGAACCTACAGGTTTGTGAGCTACTCATGCTAGTACAAAAGAAGCAGATCTCTTTTTTTCATTAGTTTAAAACAATAAATTACAGAGGTGAGTTTACCACCTTTGTGGAAATCACAGGTAACTTTCCAACCAAAACAATCCCCTGAGAAATAACTATACTTTTGGTTACATAGAACCAGCGGGTCAAGTGTTTTAAATATCATTACCTAGGAGGTGAGGTTTTTCTTTTTTTTTTTTTTTTTTCTTTCCTGGTGCAAC
The DNA here is from genome assembly GCF_019279795.1 of Protopterus annectens. Lineage (NCBI taxonomy): Eukaryota > Metazoa > Chordata > Ceratodontiformes > Protopteridae > Protopterus > Protopterus annectens. The sequence continues at coordinate 9,149,749 of NC_056744.1, forward strand.
AAGAAACGTCTAAGAAAGTTCGCCATCTGTAGTAATATCCCATGATAGTTTGCCTGTGAACATTTTACATTACGTTTTGACTTGAAGCGGTTCTGTTAAAAAATAGACACAAGCTTTCTGAAAATCTGAAGGGCTCTTGAGTAACCTGATGTAGTTCTAAGTAGGCTAGTAAAATGCTACTGTCTTTTCTTGCATCTTTTAAAAAACAGGTGAAAAGCATTCCTGTTCTCAGACTGCTTGAGCAGCTCCGATGCTTTGCTCAGCAACTCATTCCAGACATACAGACAGCACTCAAAAGTAAAGGACCCCACTAACTGGTTCAAAGTGCAGCCCAGATTCATGACATTCTGATGCCCCAAATGAAATATGTGACCAATAAAGCTCAGCCTGCACATCTTTATAGGCCCAGGTCATATATGAGGCTTTAAGAGCTGATATTTTTTTACTGAGGTGTTGCCTGCCAGCACTATTCTAGTGAGGCGGCTGTGCATGCATATGTATGACACACTCATTTTGCACCTTACTAGGAGGGGCATAGGTCATTTCCCAAAGGGAAGGTTCTGCTATAGTAAAGAAAAATGTAAAAAGGAAATACCTTTCCCCAAAAAAGTAATAATTGCACAGGAGGGATGAAGGAAGGAGGGAAAGAAAAAAGAAAGAAAGAAAGAAAGAGAGAGAGACTGTGGAGGCCATCTGCAAGAAAGAAAGCAACAGAAATAAAGAAAGGGAGTATGGAATGAAGAAAAAGAAGGAAGGAAGGAAGCCAGGCAGGAAATGGAATACGTGGCCTGTTCGGAGAGAGAAAGACAGAGAAGAAGTGCATATCATGAAAAATATAAGTGTTGCAAATAATTAAATGATTGATTTATTCTGAGTTAGCAGCTTCAGTATGTATATTTATAATACTGGCTAGTAATATAGGCTTGTGAGCTAAACATGCTGTAAAAAAGAAAGAGGTCTGATTTTTAGCTTAAGTTCAGAGAACTGCGCAAAAGCAGTCACCCACTATCATAAATAATACAGTTGAGTTTCTTTCATTAGGGAAAGCAAGAGGGGTCAACCCAGTCAAAGTGTGCAATGGAATATCCTAAATGTCGGGAAACCACCATCATGGTGGTCATGGAGGGGGGAGAGGAGGAGGTTAGGGGGTTACAGCTCAGTTTGTCACATTTGGTGAAATCACAGAAGTCAAACTAACCAAAGTATCTAATGGAATAGCCTCTGCAAACTAAGTATGACGTTGGTTACGCTGAACCAGCAGGTGAGGCAAGGAAGAGGAGGTGGTCAAAGTTGAGTTTGCCACATTTGGTGAAATCACAGGAGTCAACCAAGCAGAAGTGTGTAATGGAACAGCCTCTGCCAGCTAAAAATGTCCTTGGTTACTGAGAACCACCACATGTGGTGAGGAAGAGGAGGAGGAACCGGTCACAGTTGAGTTTGTCACATTTGGTGAAATCACAGGGATCAACCCAACCAAACTGTGCTGGTTACTGAGAGCCAGCAGGTGAGGAGGGGAGAAGGAGGAGATGGAGGTTGCAGATAAGTTTGCCACATTTGCTGAAATCACAGGGGTAAACTCAACAGAAGTATACAGAGAAACAGCCTCTGCCAGCTAAGTATGACCTTGATTTCTGATAACCAGCAGGTGAGGTGAGGAGGATGAGGACGAGGTGGTTGCAGTTGAGTTTGCCACATTTGGTGAAATAACAGGGGTCATCCCAACCAAAGTGTGCAATGGAACAGCCTCTGCCAGCTATGTATGACCTTGGCTTCTGAGAACCAGCAGGGAAGGCGAGGAGGAGGAGGAGGTGGTAGTAGTCGAGTTTGCCACATTTGATGAAATCACAGGAGTCAACACAACAGAAGTGAGCAATGCAACAGCCACTGCCAGCTAAGTATGACCATGGTTACTGAGAACCAGCTGGTGAGGTGAGGAGTAGGAGTAGGTAGTCACAATTGAGTTTACCACATTTGGTGAAATCACAGGGGTCAACACACCCAAAGTGTGCTACTTAATGAGAACCAGCTGGTGAGGTGGGATGGAGGAGGAGGTCTCAGTTATGCCTGCCATATTTGGTGAAATTACAGGGGTCAACCCAACTGAAGTCTGCTGGTTACTGAGAGCCAGCCAGTGAGGTGGGGAGGAGGAGGAGGTCACAGTTAAGTCTACCACATTTGGTGAAATAACCCTGGTCAACCCAATAGAAGTGTGCAATGGAACAGTCTTTCCCACTGGTTAGGGTGAACCAGCAGGTGAGGTGAGGAGGAGGAGCAGGTGGTCACAGTTAAGTTTGTCATATTTGCAGAAATCACAGGGATCAACCCCACATAAGTGTGCAATAGAACTGTCTCTGCCAGATAAGTATGACCTTGGTTACTGAGACCCAGCAGGTGAGGTGAGAAGGATGCAGTTGAGTTTGGCACAGTTGGTGAAATCACAGGAGTCAACACAACAGAAGTGTACAATGGAACAGCCTCTGCCAGCTAAGTATGATCTTGGTTACCAAGAACCTGCAGGTAAGGCGAGGCAGAGAAGAAGGAAGATGTGGTCGCAGGTGAGGTTGCTGCATTTGGTGAAATCACAGGGGTCAACCCAACTGAAGTGTGCAAGGGAGCAGTCTCTACCAAGCAAGTATGACCTTCTTGACTGAGAACCAGCAGGTGAGGTGAGGAGGAGGAAGAGCAGGTTGTAGTTGAGTTTGCCACATTGAGTGAAGTCACAGGGGTCAAACCAACAGAAGTGGGCAATGGAACAGCCTCTACCAGCTGTGTATGACCTTGGTTTTTGAGAACCAGCAGGTGAGGAGAGGAGGAAGAGGTGGCCACAGTGGAGATTGCAACATTTTGTGAAATAATAGCAGTCAACATAACATAAGTGTGCAATCCAACAGCCTCTGCCAGCTAAGTATGACCTTGGTTACTGAGAACCAGCAGGTAAGATGAGGAGTAGGAGAAGGCTGCAGCTGATTTTTCCACATTTGGTGAAATCACTGGGGTCAACCCAACAGAAGTGTGAAATGAAACTGCCTCTACCAGCTAAGTATGACCTCAGTTATGCTGCACCAGCAGGTGAGACAAGGAGCAGGTGGTCGCAGTTGAGATTGCTATATTTGGTGAAATCATGGGGTCAACCCAACAGAAGTGTGGAATGGAACAGCCTCTGCCAGCTAAGTATAACCTTGGTTACTTAGAACCAGCAGATGAGCGAGGATGAAGAGGTGGTCACAGTTGAGTTTGACACATTTGGTGAAATCACAGGGGTCAACCCAATAGAAGTGTGCAATGGAACAGTCTCTGCCAGCTAAGTATGGTTACTGAGAAACAACACTTGAGGTGAGGAGGAAGAGGAGGTCACAGTTGAGTTTTCAACGTTTGGTGAAATCACAGGCACCAACCCAATAGAAGTGCGCAATGGAACAGCCTCTGCCAGCTAAATATCACCTTGGTTGCTCAGAACAAGCAGGTGAGGTGAGGAGGAGGAGGAGATGGTTGCAGTTGAGTTTTCCACATTTGTTGAAACAACAGGAGTCAACCCAAAAGAAGTTTGCAATAGAACAGCCTCTGTCAGCTAAGTATGACCTTGGTTACTCTGAACCACCATGTAAGACAAGGAGGAGGAGGTGGTCACAGTTGAGTTTGTGACATTTGGTTAAATCACAGGGGTCAACATAACTGAAGTGTGCTGGCTACTGAGAACCAGCAGGTGAGGTGAGGTGGAGGAGGATATTGCAGTTATGTCTGCCACATTTGGTGAAATAACACTGGTCTACCCAACAGAAATCTGTAATGGAATGGTCTCTGGAAGCTAAGTATGACCTTGGTTGCTGAGAACCAGCAGGTGAGGCATGGAGGACGAGGAGGAGGTCACAGTTGAGTTTGCCACAGCAGTCAACTCAACAAAACTGTGCAAAGGAGCAGCCTCTGCCCGCTAAGTATTACCTTGGTTACTGAGGACCAGTCGGTGAGGTGAGGAGGAGGAGGAGGAACAGGTGGTCACAGTTAGGTGTGCTGTATTTGGTGAAATCACAGGTGTCAACACAACAGAACTGTGTAATGTAACAGCCCCTGCAAGCTAAGTATTACTTTGGTTACTGAGAAGCAGCAGGTGAGGTGAGGAGGAGGTTGCAGTTGAGTTTGGCACATTTGGTGAAATCACAGGGGTCAACCCAACAGAAGTGTGCAATGGAAAAGCCTCTGCCAGCTAAGTATGACCTTCTTGACTGAGAAGCTGCAGGTGAGATAAGGAGGAGGAAGTCGCAGTTGTGTTTTCTACATTGGGTGAAGTCACAGGGCTCGACCCCACAGAAGTGTGCACTGGAACAGCCTCTGCCAGCTGTGTATGACCTTAGTTTCTGAGAACCAGCAGGTGAAGTGAGGAGGAGGAGGAGGTGGTCGCAGTTGATTTTGCAATATTTGTTGAAACCACAGGAGTCAATCCAACAGAGGTGTACAGTGCAATAGCCTTTGCCAGCTAACTATGACCTTGGTTACTGTAAACCAGCACATGAGGCAAGTAGGAGGAGGACAAGGTGGTCACAGTTGAGTTTGCCACCTTTGGTGAAATCACAGGGGTCAACCCAACCAAAGTTTGCTGGTTACTGAGAACTAGCAGGTGAGCCAAGAAGGAGGAGAAGGTCACGGTTAAGTCTGCTACATTTGGTGAAATCACAGTGCTCAGCCCAACAGAAGTTTGCAATGGAGCTGCCTCTACCCGCTAAGTATTACATTGGTTACTGTGAATTAGCAGATGAGGCAAGTAGGAGGAGGTACAGGTGGTCACAGTTGAATTTGCCACATCTGGTGAAATCACGGGAGTCAACACAAGAGAAGTGTGTAATGCAACAGCCTCTCCCAGCTAATTATGACCTTAGTTACTGAAAACTATCTGGTGAGGCGAGGAGGAGGAGGTTGCAGTTGGGTCTGGCACATTTGGTGAAATCACAGGGGTCAACCCAAAGTGTGCAATGGAACAGCCTCTGCCAACTAAGCATGATGTTGGTTACTGAGATCCAGCAGGTGAGGTGAGGAAGAGGAGAAGGAAAATGTGGTTGCAGTATAGGTTGCCACATTTGGTGAAATCGTAGGGGTCAACTCACTCGATCTGTGTAATGGAAATGTCTCTGCCAGGTAACTATGACATTCTTGACTGAGAAGTAGCAGGCGAGGAGAGGAGGAGGAGGAGGTCGCAGTTGAGTTTGCCACATTTGGTGAAGTCACAGGGGTCAATGAAAACAGAAGTGTGCAATGGAACAGACTCTGCCAGCTATGTATGACCTTGGTTTCTGAGAACCAGCAGGTGAGGGGAGGAGGAGGAGTGGGAGGAGGTCGCAGCTGAGTTTTCCACATTTGGTGAAATCACTGGCATCAACCCAACAAAAGTGTGCAGTGGAACAGCCTCTACCAGGTAAGTATGACCTTGTTTAGGCTGAACCAGCAGGTGAGGTGAGAAGGAAGAGCAGGTGGTCACTGTTGAGTTTGCTATATTTGGTAAAATCACAGGGGTCAACACAACAAAAGTGTGCAGTGCAACAGCCTCTGCCAGCTAAGCATTACCTTGGTTAATTGCAACCAGCAGGTGAGGCGAGGAGGAGTAGTCACAGTTGAGTTTGCCACATTTGGTGAAACCACAGGAGTCAACCCAATAGAAGTGTGCAATGGAACAGTCTCTGCCAGCTGTGTATGATCTTGGTTTCTAAGATCCAGCAAGTGACGGGAAGAGGAGGAGGAGGTGGTCGCAGTTGACTTTGATACATTTGGTGAAATCACAGGGGTCAACCCAACCGAAGTGTACTGCTTACTAAAAACCTGCAAGTAAGGTGAGGAAGAGGGTGAGGAGGTCCCAGCTGAGTTTGCCACATTTGGTGAAATCACTGGCATCAACCCAACAAAAGTGTGCAGTGGAACAGCCTCTACCAGGTAAGTATGACCTTGGTTAGGCTGAACCAGCAGGTGAGGTGAGGAGAAGGAGTAGGTGGTCACTGTTGAGTTTGCTATATTTGGTGAAATCACAGGGGTCAACCCAACAGAAGTGTGCAATGGAACAGCCTCTGTCAGCTAAGTATGACCTTGGTTAATCAGAAGAAACAGGTGAGGAGTGGAGGAAGAGGTGGTCATAGCTGAGTTTGCCACATTTGGTGAAATCACAGGAGTCAACCCAGCAGAAGTGTGCAATGGAACAGCCACTGCCAGCTAAAAATGTCCTTGTTTACTGAGAACCACCACATGAGGTGAGGAGGAGGAGGAGGAGCCGTTCACAGTTGAGTTTGTCACATTTGGTGAAATCACAGGGGTCAACCCAACCAAAGTGTGCTGGTTACTGAGAGCCAGCAGGTGAGGTGGGGAGAAGGAGGAGATTGAGGTTGCAGATAAGTTTGCCACATTTGTTGAAATCACAGGAGTAAACTCAACAGAAGTGTACAGTGAAACAGCCTCTGCCAGCTAAGTATGACCTTGGTTACTGTTAACCAGCATGTGTGGTGAAGATGATGAGGAGGAGGTGGTTGCAGTTGAGTTTGCCACATTTCGTGAAATCACAGGGGTCATCCCAACCAAAGTGAGTAATGGAACAGCCTCTGCCAGCTATGTATGACCTTGGTTTCTGAGAACTAGCAGGAAAGGTGAGGAGGAGGAGGAGGAGGTGGTTACACTTGAGTTTGCCACACTTGATGAAATCACAGGAGTCAACACAACAGAAGTGAGCAATGCAACAGCCTCTGCCAGCTAAGTATGACCATGGTTACTGAGAACCAGCAGGTGAGACGAGGAGGCGGTAGTCACAGTTGAGTTTGACACATTTGGTGAAATCACAGGCGTCAACCCAACAGAAGTGTGCAATAGAACAGCCTCTGCCAGCTAAATATGATCTTGCTTACTGAGAACCAGCAGGTAAGGCAAGGCAGAGGAGAAGAAAGATGTGGTCACAGGTGAGGTTGCTGCATTTGGTGAAATCACAGGGGTCAACCCAACTGAAGTGTGCAAGGGAGCAGTCTCTGACAGTTAAGTATGACCTTCTTTACTGAGAACCAGCTGTTGAGGTAAGAAAAGGAGAGAATGTATGCCTTGTTTCAAGAGAGAGACAGGAAGAGAGAACAGAAGAGCAGTTGCAAGAATGAGAAGGAGAAATACAGAAAAGAAGCACTTTGGAGAAAAGGGTAAGTGTAAATAGGTTAAATGATTAACTTTGTCAGAGTTAAGAGCTTCAGTAATTGTATGTATAATATTGGGTGATCCTACAGGCTTGTGAGCTACTCACACTAGTATAAAAGAAGCAGATCTCTTTTTTTTCATCAGTTTAAAACAATAAATTACAGAGCTGAGTTTACCACCTTTGTGGAAATCCCAGGTAACATTCCAGCCAAAACAATCACTAAAAAAGGATAAACCTGAGTAAACCACTTTCTGAACAAAAGTATTCCCCTGAGGAATAAGCATACTTTTGGTTACGCACAACCAGTGAACCTAGTATTTTAAATGTCATTATCTGGGCGGTGTGTTTTTTTTTTTTTGTTGTTGTTTGTTTTGCAGTGGTGTATGTGGTTAATGACAAACCTGGGGTTGAACACAAAAATCACCTCTACATCTTTCCTGGTGCAACAAGAAAAGTCTAAGCAAGTTCGCCAACTGTAATAATATCCCATAATAGTTTTCCCGTGAACATTTTACATAAGATTTTGACTCGTCTCAGTTCTGTTACAAAAGAGACACTAGCTTGTTGAAAATCCAAAGGACTTTTGAGTAACCCGATGTAATTCTAAGTAGGCTAGTAAAATGCTACTGTCTTTTTCTGTGTCTTAAGCAGCTAGGATGCTTTGCTTAGCAGCTCATCTTAGACATACACACAGCACGTAAAAGCAAAGGACATCTCTAACTGGTTCAAAGTGCAACCCAGATTCATAATGACATTCTGATACCCCAAATGAAATATGTGACCAATAAAGCTGAGCTTGCACATCTTGATAGGCCAAGGTCATATCTGAGGCTTGTAAGGGCTGATGTTACTTACTAGGGGGTGGCCTGCCAGCACTGTTCTAGTGAGGCAGCTGTACATGCGCATGTATGATTCAGTCATTTTGCACCTTACTGGGAGAGGCATAGGTCATTTAGCAAAGGGAAGGTTTGGCTGTGGTCAAGAAAAATGTAAAAAGGAAATACCTTTCACCCCAAAAAGCTAATAAATGCACGGGAGGGATGAAGGAAGGAGGGAAGGAAAGAAAAAAGAAAGAAAGAGAGAGAGACTGTGGAGGCCATCTGCAAGAAAGAAAGACACACAAACAAAAAGAGGAAGTATGGAATGAAGAAAAAGAAAGAAGGAACGAAGCCAGGGAAGAAAAGGAATATGTGGCCTGTTCGGAGAGAGAAAGACAGAAAAGAAGTGAATTTGGAGAAAAAGATAAGTGTTGCAAATAATTAAATGAATGACTTCTTCTGAGTTAGGAGTCTCAGTAATTGTATTTATAATACTGGCTAGTAAAACAGGCTTGTGAGCTAAACATGCTGTAAAAAAAGAAAGAGATCTGATTTTTAGCTTAAGTTCAGAGAACTGCGTGAAAGCAGTCACTCACTACCATAAATGACATGGTCAAGTTTCTTACATTAAGAGAAGCAAGAGGGGTTAAACCAATCAAAGTTTGTAATGGAATATCCTAACAATTGCAAAGGACTTTTGAGTACCCTGATATAATTTTAAGCAGGGCAGTAAAACAAGCTACCATCTTTTAAAAAATGGGTGCACATTCCTGTTCACTGATTGCTTGAGCAGCTAGGATGCTCTGCTCAGTAGCTCATTCCAGACATACAGACAGCACTTAAAAATAAATGACCACTCTAAGTGGCTGAAAGTGCACCCTCGGTTCCATAATGACATTCTGATACCCCAAATGAAATACGTGACAAACAGAACTGAGCTTACACATTTTGATAGGCTGAGGTCATATATGAGGCTTGTATGAGCTGATTCTTCTTACTGGAGTGGGGATGGTGGCCTGCCAGCACTATTCTAGTGAGGCAACTATGCACGCACATGTATGATGCAGTCATTTTGCACATTACTAGGAGAGGGATAGGTCATTTCGCAAAGGTAAGGTGCAGCTGCAGTCAAGAAAAATGTAAAAAGAAAACACTTCGCACAGAAGCCTAGAAAATGCACAGTAGGGATAAATGAAGGAGGGAAAAAAAGAAAGAGAAAAAAAGAATGACACACTGTGGATGCCATGTGCTAGAAAGAAAGCAAAGGAAACAAAGAAAGGAAGTATGGAATGAAGAAACAAAGATAGGAAGGAAGCAGGCAGGAAAAAGACATACATGGCCTATTTGTAGAGAGAAAGATAGAAAAGAATTGCATTTGGAGAAAAAGGTAAGTGTTGTAAATAATGGTACATTATTGCCATTGTCAGACTTACGAGCTTCAGAATTATATGTATAACATTGGGTAGACATACATGCTTGTGAGCTAGATATGTTAGCATAAAAAAATGTGTATTCTTGTTAGCTTGAAACCGTAAGTTATGAAGCTGAATTTATTACCTTTGGGAAGTCACAGAAATTATTCCAACCAAAGCTATATAATAGAAATAACTAATACTGTATAAACCACATTCGTCTTAACAGTATTCATCTATAAGTATAATTTTTGTTATGCAGGACCACCAGGTCTAGTGTTGTGAATGTCATTACCTGGGTGGCGAAGTTTTTTTGCTATGCTGTACATGGTTAACGACAAGCCTAGGTTTGAATGCAAATGTCACCTCTGTATCCTTACTGGTGCAACAAGAAAAGTCTGAGCAAAGTTCACAGTCGACAGTAATAGCCTATAATACTCTGCCAGTGAACATTATATATTAGGTTTTGACTCTCCTTTCTGTTAGAGTAGAGAGACTAGCTTTTTCAAAATGTGAAGGTCTTTTGATTAACCTGATGTAATTCTAAGTAGGCTAGTAAAAACCTACTATCTTTTCCTGCATCTTTTAAAAAATATGTGAAAAACATGCTTTCCCGTTCAGGGATTGTTGAGCAGCTAGGATGGTCTGCTCAGCAGCTCAACCCACACATATAGACAGCGCTGGAAAACAAATGACCCCTCTAAGTGGTTTAAAGTGCACTCCCGGTTCCATAATGCAATTCCGATACCCCAAATGAAATACGTGAATAATGGAGTCGAGCATGCACATCTTGGTAGGCCGAGATCATATCCGAGGCTTGTAAGAGCTGATGCTTCTTACTGGGGGTTGGCCTGCCAGCACTATTCTAATGAGGTGGCTGTGCACACACATGTCTGATACAGTCATTTTCCACCTTACCTGTAGAGGAATACGTCATTTCACAAAGGTAAGGTTCAGCTCCAGTCAAGAAAAATGTAAAAAGGAAATACTTTCACACAAAAACCTAATAAATGCACGGGAGGGATGAAGGAACGAGGGAAGGAAAGAAAAAGAAAGAAAGAAACCGTGGATGCCATGTGCAAGAAAGAAAGCAACAGAAACAAAGAAAGGAAGGATGGAATGAAGAAAAAGAAGGAAGGCAGGCAGGCAGGAAAATTTGCTACAGGGACTGTTTGGAGAAAGAGAAAAACAGAAAAGAAGTGCATTTGGAGAAAAAGGCAAGTGTTGCAAATAAGAGTAAATGACTGACTATTTTTGAGTTAGGAGTTTCTGAAATTGTATGTATAACATTTGCTAGAAATATAGGCTTGTGAGCTAATATGGTGGAAAAAAAGAAACAAATATGATTTTTAGCTTAAGTTCAGGGAACTGCGGGACTGCAGTCCCCTGCTACATAAATTATGTAGTTGAGTTTCCCACATTTGGGGAAATCACAGTGGTCAACCCAACAGAGGTGTGCAATGGAAACATTTGGGGAAATCACAGGGGTTAACCCAACCAAGGTGTGCAATGGAACAGCCTAACCCTCTGGAAACCACCCTCTTGGTGGGGATGTGGATGTAGGATTGGGAGTGGGAGGAAGTGGAGGATGAGGAAGATAATTATGCATTTGAGTTTGCACATTTGGGGAAATGACAGGGTTCAACCCAACCAATGTGTGCAATGGAAGAGCCTAACCTTTGGGAAGCTACCCTCTTGGTGGGGGTGGGGTGTGGGGGGAAGAGGATAATAATTATGCAGTTGACTTTTCCACATTTGGGAAAATCAGAGGGGTCAACCTAACTGAGGTGTGCAATGGAAACATTTAGGGAAATCACAGGGGTCAACCCAACCGAGGTGTGCAATGGAAGAGCCTAACCCTTGGGAAACCACCCTCTTGGTGGGTTTACGGGTATGGCTAGGAGTATGGGAGGAGGAGGAGAACAATTACACAGCTAAATTTCCCACATTTGGGGAAATCACAGGGGTCAACCCAATTGAGGTGTGTAATGGAAGAGTCTACCCCCTGGAAAACCACACTGTTGGTGGAGGTGGGTATGTTAGTGTTGGTGTGGGACTGGGAGGAGGAGCAGCAGGAGGAGGAGGAGGAGAATTATGTAATTGAGTTTGCCACATTTGGGGAAATCGCCAGAGTCAACCCAACCGAAATATGTAATGAAACAGACTCACCCCTGGGAAACCCCTTTCCAGGTAAGTATGACCTTGGTTATTGGGAAAGAGCAGGTGAGGTGAAAAGATGATAGCATACATGAGGTCTTTCAAGAGAAAAAAAGAAGTAGACAGAAGAGAAGTGCAGTTTGGAGAGATAAAGAAAAGAAGTGCATTTGGAGACAAAGGTAGGTAAATAAGAATAAACAACTGAGTTTGTCAGAGTTAAGAGCTTCAAGAATTGTATGCAAAAAATTGGATGGACATACAAGCTTGCAAGCTAAGTATGCTAGCATAAAAGAATCAGACTTGTTTCCTAATTAGTTTAAAATCATAAATTACACAGCTAATCGTATCATAGAAGGAAATCACAGAAATCCTGCTAAATAAACTGTACAATAAAAGAACCCAAACCTAGTCAAACCAGCTTCTAAAGAATGGTAGTCCCCTTTAAAACAAGCATACCTTTGGATAGGCAGAACCAGCAAGTCTAGTGTTATAAATGCCATTACTTGGGTGGTGAGTTTTTTTTCAGTACTGTATATGGTTAATGACAAACCTAAATGCAAATATCACCTCTTTATCATTACATTGCAACAAGAAAAGTCTGAGCAAAATACGCAATCTGCAGTAATATCCCATAATACTTTGCCATTTTATATCAGATTTTGACTTGTCTCCTTTCTGTTTGAATAGAGGGACTAGCTTTTTCAAAATGCAAAGGGCGTTTGAGTAACCTGATGTAATTCTAAGTAGGCTAGTAAAAAACGATATTTTCCTGCATCTTTTAAAAAATGGGTAAATAACATGCTTTCCTGTTCATGGATTGCTTGAGCAGCTCAGCAGCTCATCCCAGACATACAGACAGCACTTGAAAACAAAGAACCCCTCTAAGTGGTTGAAAGTGCACCCCCCAGTTCCATAATGACATTCCAATACCCCAAATGAAAGACATGACTAACAGAGTCGAGCTTGCACATCTTGGTAGGCCAAGTTCACATCTGAAGATTTTAAGAGCTGATGCTTCTTACTGGGGGGGGGGGGTGACCTGCCAGCCAGACAGTACTATTCTAGTGAGGCGGTTGTATACGAACATGTCTGATACAGTAATTTTGCAGCTTACTAGGAGAGGGATGGGTCATTTTGCAACAGTAAGGTTTGGCTGCAGTCAAGAAAAATGCAAAAAGAAATGACTTTCACACAAAAACCTAATAAATGCACAGGAGGGATGAAGGAAGGAGGGAAGGAAAGAAAAAAGAAAGAAAGATGGACAGACTGTAGATGCCATGTGCAAGAAAGAAAGGAAGAGAAACAAAGAAAGGAAGCACAGAATGAAGAAAAAAGAAGGAAGAAAGGCAAGCAGTAAAAAGCTTATGTGGCCTGTTTGGAGAGAGAAAGACAGAAAAGAAGTGCATTTGGAAAAAAAGGTAAGTGTTGCAAATAAGAATAAATGACTATTTCTGAGTTAGGAGTTTTGGGAATGTATGTATAACATTGGCTAGAAATATGAACTTGTGAGCTAAACATGTGGCAAGAAAGATACAGATCTGATTTTTAGCTTACATTCAGGGAAGTGAGAGAATGCAGTCCCTCACTAACATAAATTATGCAGTTGAGTTTCCCACATTTGGAGAAATCACAGGGGCAACCCAACTGAGACTTGCAATGGAAGAGAGTAATGCTCAGGAAACCACCCTCTTGGTTGGGATAGGGGTAGGGATGAGGGAGGAAGAGGAGAAGGAGGAGGAATAATTATGCAGTTGAGTTTCCCACATTTAGAGAAATCACAGGGCTCAGCCCAAGTGAGGTGTGCAATAGAAGAGGCTAACCCTCGGGATGGTGGTGGGCATGGAGGTGGAGGAGGAGGAGGAAGAAAAGGAGGAGGAGTAGGAAAAAAAAGAAGAAGAACTAGAACTAGAACTATGCAGCTGACTTTCCCACACTTGGGGAAATCACAGGAGTCAACCGAAGTGAAGTGTGCCATAGAACAGCCTAATCCTAGGGAAACCACCCTGTTGATAGGGGTGGTGGTGGTGAGGGAGGAGGAGGAATAATTATGCAGTTGAGTTTCCCACATTTGGGGAAATCGCAGGGGTCAACCCAAGCAAAGTGTGCAATGGAAGAACCTAACCCTCGGGAAACCACCCTGTTGGAGAGGGGGTGGTAGTGGTGGTGGTGGAGGAGGTGGATGAGGAGGATTAATTATGCAGTTGAATTTCCTACATTTGGAGAAATCACATGGATTAACACAACTGAGGTTTGCAATGGAAATTCCTAGCCCTTGGAAAACCACTTTCTTGGTTGGGGTAGGGGGTAGAGGAGGAGAAGGAATAATTATGCAGTTGAGTTTCCCACACAAATCACAGAGGTCAACCCAACTGAAGTGTGCAGTGGAACAGCCTCACCCTTGGGAAACCCCCTGCCAGGTAAGTATGAACTTGGTTACTGAGAACCAGCAGGTGAGGTGAGAAGAGAAGAGAAGAGCATGCATAGCCTGTTTCAAGAGAGAGAGAGAGAGAGAGAGACAGACAGAAAAGCAGTGCATTTGGAGTAAAAGGTAAGTGTAAATAAGAGTAAATCATTGGCTTTTCCAGAGCTAAGAGCTTCAAGAATTGTATGGATAACACTGACTGGACATACAGGCTTGTGAACTAGGCATGCTGGTTTAAAAGAAACAGATCTGTTTTCTTGTCAGATTAAAACCATAAATTATGCAGCTGAGTTCACCACCTTTGGGGAAATCACAGGGGTCATCGCAACTGAAGTGTAGAATGGGAGAGCCTCACCCTCGGGAAACCACCTTCTTGACTGTGGTACTCCCCCTGCCAGGTAAGTATCCCATGGTTTACTTGAGTATTTTTACATGAATTTTTATGAAAATTTTAAATTTGTCATGCAACTTTACAATTTATTTTCAACAAAGATTTTTGCAGTGAACACAAACATCCATGCTTTAGGAACCAAGATTAGATAAGGCAATCCATTTAACATAATCTTTAAGACATCATAACATTTTTACTGTCTTTTTACCATTGTGTGTTAAATCTCCTTGCTGCAGTTTGGTACCCCTAATGCTTTCTGTACACAAGAACACGCGTTCCTGTTCTGTCGCTAATCTTTTACACCCTCCTTGCTCTACTTGTTCTCAGTCTGTGTCGTCACCCCAGAGCTAAACTTCCAGCTCTGGCTCAAAGCAATCCTCACACAATCTGCTTACTCTCCTGACATATACTTTACGATTCTGGTATTATTCATATAAATCCCTTCTCTACCCCCTTTTTGCTTTCTGTCACAATCTTACTCTCCCACTATTGTTTCTGTGTTGTGAAGAAAACTCTGCTCCAGAATGTTTAGATTCTACTCCTAACCCTCCTGATAAGTCCTCCTGACCAACAGCAGAATAGATATGTGCAAATTGTTATAGCCAGAGCTTGCATTTAGTTTTTCAATGTACGAGTCAGATGAGTGTAACATTGTGTAAATAGTGTTGGAACATGATATCCAACTATTATAGAACTGTAAATGTGTACTGATTGTCCTTGCATGTGCAGTGCAAACATTTGGTACATTTCAATGGCAAAAGCTTAAATTTGTCAGTCAAAAGGAATTCAGTTTACTTGGCCTAATAGTTCTGCCATTTTATAAGCGCAACATGTGGAAACTGTTTACTACGTAACAAAACTTTGTTCAACTGCTATCCAACAGTAAGACTAAGACTGTGTAATGTAATGAAAACAATTGCAAATGCTTATTTGTAGGTTAAAGCTATGCAAAGCTCCTGTCTTACCATTACATAGGGCTTGTTGTTTTCTAACTCCTGCTATAACTTTTCCTCTCTACTTACTCCACGCTGCCTTACCCACATCACAGCTAATGCCATTTATCACAGTCCCCATAACCACTCCTAGTGGTAACTTTGTTTTTCTACCTCCACCTTTGTAACTCTACATCCAGTATACCAGAACCCTAAGATTAAATAAACAAGACTCCTAAGAACTGTACTGATCTAGCTTGAGATGCTGCTACCTGAACTATAACTACATGCCTCTCCATTATCCACCACTGACTGCTCTTGTTGATCTTAACAATTCCAGGATCCCTTCATGAACAGTTTTGGGAGAAAGGTTTGCCCCAAATGTTACATATTCCACTCCATAATGGCACATAAGGTGTACACTAGACAATAACTTAAATTAATCAGCCATATGTTCTACCCTTGTACAAACAGAATACAGCTTCACACTCTAATCTCAGGCCAAGTAAAGAAAGTCATCTGAAAGCTAAACAGCCCAAATGTGAACATCCATACAAGATAGTAAACATCAGTAGAACTCCACTGAATGCCCCTCAAGCAACTGTAAATAGCGTGAGCAAAATAACATTTTGTGCTGTGCTGGGGTTCTCACTCTAAACTTCTGCTATCTATTCACCCTTAAATGTTATACCTCCTAGGTGCACATTTGTGTCACCTTGATGCTTTCTACACAAAAAAAGATAATCCCCATCTCCTATTCTGTCTTTAGTTTTCCACCACACTTCTTGGTCCACTCATTCCCAGTTTGACTTCTCCCTTCTGTAGAGTTAAATTTCTTGTTCTGACACAAGGCTACCCTCCCACAACATGTTTATTCTTCCAATGTATTCTTTATGGTCTACACAGAAATCCCTCTGCAGAAAAATTATTCTAAATTCACCTGACTTTATACAGATATTTTTTTCTAATTCTTAACATTCTGGTTGGGTGAAAACACACTTTACTCATCTACCCTTCCTCCAAGCCCACTCACCTCACTGTTCTCTGCATTAATACACAAACACCTCATAAAACAGCTCTTGTCCAATAAAGTACAGTTGTGTAAGTAAACTTGCCATAACAGTAGGTGTTTGAATAATCATTGCTGCATTAGCTTTACCTTTATGGGTTATATCCTGACAAGGATATAACAGACGGCCATCTAACATTTGTGAGGGTCTGCCCTTATCCTCAGCTTGCCTGCCACACAATTTTGCTCTGATGGAATGTAAAATGCCTGTAGAGTGAGGCTCTGCTATACGGTCATAGGTTAGTACTAGGCTAACTACTCTTGTTGGCCATTTTAAGTTAAGCTAATTACCCCATATGACAATCAAACACTGCACCTTGTGTCCGTAAGGTAAACACTTTAACCATTATACCAACCTCCCACCAGTGAAGCTATATCCCAAGCTAACATGGCTAGTCTGCAAAGGGGTTACAAACTGGATCACCCTTGCATGCTGATATGGTATGGTTAGTAATAATTTGAAGAGGTCCAGGGGACAAAGCTGATTCAGAAAATGCCTTAGTCAGAGCAAGCATCTCTTTTATATTTATGTGCTTGCTTCTGTCCTTGGTGTCCCAAAACCTTACACTTTTATTCCTCTTGAAACTGCTTTCCAAAGTCTGAGGCGTCTGTGGTGACTGATTGCTGCAGAGCTGGAGGGAAAACCTAGATTTAGGGATACCTGGTGTCTCCACCAAGTAACTGATTTCTTTTCTGACAAGTCCCAGAACTGGGATTTGAAAAGATAATGGGTATTTATGCTGGGAGAAAAGAGACTTTAGGTACCATTTTATCTTGCCGGGTTACCAGGGGAATCATAGATGCCATATGACCTGAAATCCTGAGGTATTCCCTTGCAGTGACTAAAGTTTGAGTGGAAACTTTAGAAACAGTTCTCGGTATAGACCTATTTTTTTCATGTGGAAGAAAAGCTCTTTGAACTGAGGTGTCCAGCAGACAGCACAGGAACATGATCCTGTGTGAAGGTGTCAAGAAAGGCTTTTGAATGTTATCTTGAAATCCAAGCTTGTGTAAGAGATCTCTCACATAAGTGAGAGATTCTTAACACTTTGAAAGACTCTGCAAAGATAAGCAAGTCATCTAAATATGGAAACATGTGGATACCCTGTAACTTGTAATGAGCTACAACTAAAGCTAGTCACTTTGTGAACACTGTTGGTGCAGTGGATAGTACAAGGGTAAGGCAGAAAACTGATAATGTGATCCAGACATGCAAAACCTTAAGAAACACCTAAAGTCTGGATGAATATGGATGTGATGATAAGCATCTTGTAAATCTAGTGTTACCAGGAAAATTCAATGAGGAAGAAGGGGTAACAGGCTATGAAGTGACAGCATTTTGAACGTGGGCACTATTGCAAAAAGTTTAGGAAAGAAAGATCCAAAATAGGCCTTCAAACATTTTCTTTCTTTGGCACTAAAAACATCCTTGAATAAAAGCTTATACCCACCTGGGATGGAGGAACTGGCTCTATCAGTCCCTGAGACAACATGTGTTGAAGGACAGCAAGAAACAGAAGAGCCTGGTCTGATGAATGAGGAGTTACACTCTGGAAAACAAGAATTTCCTCCCACTGCCATATATAACCTTGATGAATGATCTTCAGAACCCATTTGTCTGAAACTATCTGTTGCCTAAGACAAAAGTGGAGATTCACACTTCCTGGAGGGCATAGCTGGCCTTAGGCATAGGCCGACTAGGCCCTTAGGCTGGCTATGCTCTCATTAGGCTTTTTTCAGTATTTATTTTGTAGAGGTAGACTGATGGGGCACGGGGGTGGTGTGGTGGGGGGGGCCAGGAGCCCTTGCCCAGGACCCCAGCCAGCCCCCCTTGCTGCTGGAGGAAACAAGATTCTGCCAGAGTGGGAGGGGTGGGGTACAAGGTCCTTTAAACAGTCATTCTGACTTGTTGGATGGATTGTTCTTGGCTTTGTGGGGAGGGTTCAAGAATTTTTGGAGAACCCTTGCCATTTCTTCTTAACCATCTGTTTAACAGCATTCTGCTGAGACTGTTTATTTTGTTTTTTGCCAAAACTGGATGAGCAATTACAGAATCCCTTAGAAAATTTGGCAAAGGAGGGATGAAAACTCTTAGAGATTCCTTGTACCAGCTTATTCCACTCATCACATTTTTTGATAACATCAGCAGCAGAGGGATCAAAAACTAAGGGCCAAATTCCGTAAAGCCAGTGGAAGCTATTTGCAGACAGTGCAGCATGCCAAAGGAAGACTTTAGAGCACCTGGTCCAGGTGTGATTCCAGAAGCCGTACTGAATATAGACCGAGTACTTAAGTATTAGGGATTCTGAACATGCAGTCTGAGTCCAAAACACAACATGTGCACAAAATGCAACTCAGATGTGACAAACAGCCATGCTAACTCCATTTATACATTTTTTGCACATACTTCCCGGATGCCAAGGAAATGAAGAGAATACTACAGATTACAGTGAAATCCATGGCAAAACTGGAAATAAAATATAGAAAAATGCAACCTGCTGTTAATATACAGCAACTGGTGCAGTGATGCAAGCCATAAATGAGGATAAGACTGTGCATCCTAAAAGGCAGACAGGTAGAGTTAGAGCAACACTGCAACTAAATCAGTTGACAGACAAGCAAATAATCGACAGATATCGTCTAGACAGACAACTGATGTAAGCTGTCTGCAACATGTGTGCCCCACACATGTCTGTGCAGACCCTGAGAAGAAACCCCAAATCAAAGTGTGTCTCCGCCTGTATGTACTTGCATCTGGTACATTCCAGAGACAGATAGGGGATGCTGTGGGAGTATCACAGGCAGATGTCAATCATAGCCTGGCAAAATTCCTGGAAGTAATATGTAGCACGGTGGATGACTACATACACTTTCCATCCACCCTCATGGAGCAGATAACTGTAATGCACCAGTTCTGTTAATAGCAAACTTCCCACGTGTATTCATTGCAACAGATTGCACACAAATACCTATCAAGACACCAGTACAACCAGAAGCAGACCGATATATAAATAGAAAAGAATGGCCATCCATCAACTGCAAAGTTGTGCATGCAGTAGTATTTATTTGGTAACTTTGTGTGGGCCACTCCTAATAGCCTTGCTCTTGGTCAAACTACCATTTGTATTAGTATTAATATTACATGGTAAGATTGGACACCCTTTGTTAAGGGCTATAGAGTAGCTGATAAGGAGTTGACTGGTGCCAGTGGTAACTACCTTATAGTCTGGGCAGAAGGGGGCATACCTAATAAACCTGTGCCAGTGTTGTTTCCCAGGTGTGTGTAAATCAAACCTCAAAGAATGTGTGTGTGTGTGTGTGTGTGTGTGTGTGTGTGTGTGTGTGTGTGTGTGTGTGTGTGTGTGTGTGTGTGTGTGTATGTGTGTGTGTGCTGGTAGGTCTTGGCTTGATCCTTCAGCTAAGATCTTGACTCTATAGGTGTGCCAGTGGGGAGTCTTATTAGGAATCTGGTGAAAGAGGGAGAAACCAGCCCTGGACTGACTGTGGTCTTTATCTGCTCTTAAGAGAAATTGCACTTGATGCAGAGAGCTGCATCTGGAAA
Organism: Protopterus annectens; assembly: GCF_019279795.1. Taxonomy (NCBI): domain Eukaryota; kingdom Metazoa; phylum Chordata; order Ceratodontiformes; family Protopteridae; genus Protopterus; species Protopterus annectens. The sequence continues at coordinate 9,169,659 of NC_056744.1, forward strand.
TACTGTGTGTGTGCTTGTTATCCTCCCAGTGCACATCCCCCACTGTTGCCAGTGGTGAAGATTGATCCTCCTTGATTACTGGTCCAGTGGTGGGGCGTCACATAGGTCAGAATGCAGAAGCTTTAGTTTCAGAAAACATATATCATAATATAGTGGTATTGCAATAATATGAGGTAGCTATCTGTACTACACTGTTGGACACCCTCTAATGAAGTCTTGGGCAACCTCCCTGGTGTCTCACACCATGGTCCACTCTGCCCCAACCATGTAGAGACACATCTTGCCCTGGTTGCTCCACAGAGGAGATGGATGGGGCTACAGCACCAGGTTGAGATGAAGGAGCATAACTGCGAGTTGAAGGCCTTGTTACTGATGGGACCTTACCAGATAGGTCAACTGAACCCTGTGTAGGTTGGTCCACAGACAGTGATTCTCAATGGTCAATGGTGGTTCTGCAGATAGGTGCCCTTCCTCTCACAGGCTGAAATCTGCTCAGCATGATAAGGGAACACAGAATCCTGCCAGTAGGATGACACTGCTGAGTACTGTAGAGGCCAGGGGTTTCCAGTGACTGTGCCACAGATAACAGACTCTCATTCTGAGTGGCCAATGCAGCCATAATCTCACCATGTCTGTGCTCTTGTTCTTCATACATAACACGTAGCTGGTGTACACACAGTCTGTGGCACAAGCGAGTGCACGGATGTCTGAATGATGCTGTTGCTGTGACCGTTCATTTGTCTGCAGCAGGAGGTGGACACGCTCTCACACCTGGCCATGGACAACATCTGCTCACCTACATCTATCACAATGCCCTGTTCCTGGTTGTCATGTGGAACTGCAAGCAGCAGTGCTCTCAGCTGTGTCAGTTGGTCAATAGCCTCACCCTGTTCAACATCTACTCTGGCAGCATCCTCTGAATAGCTAGACAAGTGGACCTCACATCTGAGGCTACATCTGCAGCAACATCACTGTCAAACTCGTGGATGGACTCGCCAAACAACTCAAGGCTCTCTGTGACAGGAATCATACTACCATGCTGAGACACATCATATACAACATCATTATTGCTGGATGACACAGATATCTGATGTGCTACAAGATACAAAGACACGGAACAGAACAATGTGCCTACATCACATGATGGATATCATCAAGACACACACACACACACACACACACATATATATATATATATATATATATATATATATATATATATATATATATATGTGTGTGTGTGTGTATAAAACTTACTGCAATGTTACTAATCACAATGACTTTACTCACAGTCTACTGTATGTAGGTTTCACAGAGTATACATAAAATAAGTATAAAATTATTTATGTGGCCAACATACAGGACATATGTGATGCAGAAAAAAAACACACCTGGAAAACACTCATAGGAAGATGGTGTTGAACAGGGATGAGCTTCAACTAGTTAAGGGAAAAACAACAGCATTACTGATCATATCATGTACAACATTAACCAGGTGAACGCTGTTAAAACAGAGAATTTGTGACATACACATACCACTCATATGTGCACTTGAGGACATTAATGCAGACTGTCCAAGGAATGGTAAGAAGGACATAGTATTAATGGAGGTCAACTACAGGACTAACAGCAAGGACAGTTATGAAACATACTTAATAGTATACCACTGACAGACTCCTATTGTGTAAAGTTTGTGGGTTGTACTGTGGAGCTTGCAGTGGGAAAGCAAAGAAAAAGGCAGCACAGTCATGTTTTTAGCAAAAAAGAATACTGACAGCATCTCATATACAACATGGTAATATTGGCTACAAATAATCATGTGTTAGGCTTTGCAACTATGCACCAGATGGGCCTGTATCGACAAATATTGACAAAAATGTCATGTATGATGTGCGCTACACACTGAAAGCTATGAAATTTTTACTGTTAACATACCTGGTCTGTCTGCACTTGAAAACGCACACCTTGCTCCTCCACTGGATGTAGCTGTAGTGTACAATGGTAGGGGAATATTAATGTAACAGTAAACAGCAGTGCCATGAAATTACATTGATGCACTAACAACATAGTTTTCACATTAATAGTATAGAGACACACCTGCCGATCCTGGTTTAGGCCCGAAGTAGATGGACCTGTGATTATTAATGCAAACAGTATTACAAATGTTGTTTGGACTGCTCTGTCTGTAACTCAGTTGTACCAACTCATGTAATTAGACTTAAGTTCATCATCCTCACCCTGTGTGGCTGTGTTTTCATAGCTCAACTCTGCTGTTGAAACTCAAAAACAGCAATACATGAGTATGCAAGCTAAAACAATATGCAGTGATTCTCTCAATACACATCCCTGCTGTATGCAGTGAGGCCAGAAATACTGCCATGTCATTGAGGGGGTCATTAGTGGTTCACCACCAGTAACATCCTTTGATCTCCCATAACATGTCCCTCTGTTGGCTGCATGAAGGATCATGTCCAAGCAGCACTGTCTAAAGGCCTCTTGGGAGTGGTTGTGGCCTCCAACTGCATTGATCATATTGGTGAGGTCCATACAGATTTCATTTCTCCAAACAGTATCACCTGAATGGCTTACAAATCTCCTTCCACGTTGGTGGAGAGCATCAATTATTATGCCATTTTCCTGGGGGGAGAAGTTGTCACCCCTACTATAGTTGGCCATCTGAAAGACATTGATATGCACATGATAATTTTCATGTTTGAACCCATTTATGCATTTCATTCTGTGAACAGCATATGTCAACATAAACAGTATGCATTCCGGTGCACTGAAAATGTCTGTATAACCCTGTGTGATAAACACTAATGTACAGGTAATAAAAATGCTTTCATATATAGCACTGGTAAAATCAAGAAAACATGTAGTATCCTTACAGTTTGGTAGTGGGATTAGAACCACATTGCATAGAGGTCCAAAGACACCAACATTATGCCACATGAGTCTGCTTACATAATGCATTTAAATACTACAACAAATAACAATCCGAAGACCTTACGGAACGCGTGGGTAAACCTCAAGATCCACAGCCAGGCCACAGACAGTATGGATCCTTAGTATATTCAGCCAGTACTAATACATTTATTAAGAATCATTATTGAAGACATATCCATAACTGGCACATGTTTATAACAGTTTTGTTAGGCGATATGAATTAAGAAATATTTGTAATATTAATATCACATACTAGATACAGATAGTGTCAGAATCAGTAGCTTTCAGTAGTTAAACTCAGAATACAAGGAATTAGCTTTAAGAATTGCTGATGATCTGTAAATCAGCCTTCATATACTGTTAATATTTGCAATTGAAGTCTGTCTATATAACTGTATATGGGACTGAAATAAACTATTTAGAAGAACAACACCTGTATGCATAAAGTTCAAGACATCACTCCAGTAACTTATGACAACTTCTGTTAAAAATATCATTTTGAGTAAATACTGATTTAAACATGTACCTTTTGAAATAGGATCATAAGATAGGAAGTTACTAGGCTGCTGGCCCTGAGACTCTTACAAACCTAGCCAAGAATTTCACCCATGCTCCGACAACTCGGCACCTGATGCCCCTGTCCAGCAGGGACAGAGGTAGAATCCCAGGGGTGTATTTTCTGTTCCCCATCCAGTTATCCAAGTTGCTCTTAAAAAGGACTAATGAGGTACTCTGCTTGATATGGAGAGGGAGTCCATTCCACAGAAGGGGGAGTCTCTGGGACACAAATCTGTCCCACCAACAAGTCCTATTGATGTCACAGACCAGGTTGGACTCACGTGTGCAAGTTACTCAAGTGCAGCTTGACTTGCGGATATGCAGCAGTCCCATCAAGGCGGGGTCTGATATTGCTTTGTATGCCAGACAGAGGCCACCTCTCAGGAGTCTGTATGAGACTGAGTAGACAGGGCTTTTAGCCAATCTGTGTAGGGTAGATGTTTGAAGTCCTGGATTCTCCTGGTGAGGAACCTCTGTGGTCTCTCCAGCTGCTGCATATGCTTTGTGAGCTACATGCAGAAAGGGGCATTGTACTCAATAATGGGTTTGTCCCTGGATGAGATATCCTTCCTAATGAGGTGGGCCATGTAGAAAACTTAACATACAATGGATGCAATATGGTGGTCAAAAGTCAGTTTGCTATCAACCTGGGTGCCCAAGTTCCTCACGAATTATTGCGTGCCTAGGGTCTTGTTATTATTGTGATAATATGTGGGGACATCACTCTCCCCAAAGGGGATGGTGTGCATGTTTTGGCATTCAGTTTGAGGCCATGTTTCTGGCAGCAGTCATTTGTCTGACCCTCTTGGAGGATGTCCACATCACTAGGGGAATTGATGACAGCACCTAGCTTTCAGTCATCTGCAAACTTGGTCAGTCATAGCCCACTGGTTTTGGCCTGCACCTCAGAAAAGAATATCCCAAACAGTAGAGGCCCCAAGAATGATCCCTGGGGTACACCGCTCATTACAGATCTACTGCTTGAGGTGAGGTAGCTTCCCCTATTTTGACTAGTTGGATTCAGTCAGTGAGCCAGTTTGCTACCCATCTGGTAACATATGGATTGATGCCTAGTTGAGAGAGTTTATCTATTATACCCGAGTGGGGAATAGTATCGAAGGCTTTGGCCAGGTCAAGGTAGGCAGTGTGCACCATCTTCCCCTTGTCCATGGCTTTGGTGACTGTCTCAAAGAATTTGACCAAATTTAACAGGCATGACCTCCCCTTGACAAAACCAAACTGTGTGGGATCGAGTGTTTTGAGGTTACCAATGTCCTTGTAAATGAGGTCTATGACAATCCGTTCCGTGGCATTGCAGATCAGGCTAGTCAGGCTGATGGATCTGTAATTTCCTGTATCAGTAGACATGCCACCTTTGTACAAAGGGATGACAGTGGCTGTCCTCCACTCAGCTGGGATGAAGCTGGTACTCAAGCTTTGGTTGAATAGGGTGCCTAATGGTGCTGCAAGTTCCTGCCGAATTTCATGTAGGATGCAGCCTGGAATGTTATCAGGTCCCATGGGAAGCTGTATTTTTTTGCCTTTGAGAGGGCAGTGATGACTTGCTCCTTAGAGATAAGGGGAGGGGGAGAGGTGCTGGGGATGTCCTGATTTACTGACTGGGGGGGGGGGGTGGACAGAGGGGTGAAGTTTTCCCTGAACCTGTCTGTCAGCAGGTTGGCTATATCTACGTCGTTTGTGTATGTGGTGTCCTTGACCACCAGTTCTGAGCTGATCTGAGTACATCCTTTGATACTGCAGACATATGTGAAGCAGGCCTTATGACTGTATTTAGTAGATGCTGCCAGTTTAGACTCGAAGTTTGCTTTTCAAGGATTTCACTAGTGCTCTTATTTACTTGTTCAGGCTAAGCAGAGATTGCTTCTAATTGGGCACCTGCTCCTTCTTGGTCCTGAACAGCATTTTTTTCCTTTTATTATAGAGTTTATTTATTGCAAACGTCCACCAGACAGGTTTACTCTTCCTTGAGGTAGGATGATTTTGTCCTGTCAGGTATTACTGATTCCATGCAGCTATATAAATGCTCGTATACACTTTGCCATTGGTTTGGACATTTGTGCCAGTTACTACTTGGGGAGACTGTGAAGCTGTTTATACCTTCCCTCAGGAAGTTGTAATGAGCTTTGGGGAAGTCTTTTTGTTTGACCCTAGGTAAGGGGGGGTGAAATGGTGACTTCGAAAGTGACCGCTTTGTGGTCAGATCTTACCAGGGAGGATAACACTGTAAGTATGCTTCAGTGGTTACTCATGTTGGTTAATACCAAGTCCAAATGACCAACTTTAACAGATTTACTAATCACCACATGCTACTAATTGCCAATGCACCTCTCATATTGAATCAAAGAATCAAAGTGCACCTTGTGTGCACTCAACTTTAAGTACCATTTGCACCATACATAATTAATTAGGTGAATTAAAATTCAGGTTTTTGAAATCCCATTCGGGCACATCCACATAAAATGCTGTAATGCACCGAAACACCTATGTGTACCACATAAACATCCAGTAGGTATTGATAAATGGTACCACATGTGGCATATGCCCATTATCTTCCAATGATCTGATGACATGACATCAGTGCCACTTTCAAATACTGATTTTGATAAATTTACTGACCAGACCATTTCTAACTGCGAATATGGCCATAATCTGTAATGCTCTGATAACATCAGCTGTGGAACAATGGTGTTTGGAGAGCAGTACCTATTTGTTTAATAGCTGCACTGATTGCTAGCTCAGCTTGTAAGGAAACAGGCCAGCCTCTCTATATTTTGGTGTGTTGCGTGCTCAAATCTGGAAAGGGGACTCATATCTGAAACTGTTATCTTGCTTTGTTATACCCATAGCATTTAGTTATAGAAGCATATTACACATTGATATTAACGTATATTTTGAGCATAGTTGTGACTAACTCAGTTATTCATCAAGTTTGTACTAATATATCCATAACCTGTAACATTCTGTTAACATCAGTTATTTATTTGAAAGGACAGTACATCTTGCTAAATCCTGTTATATGTCTGTGCAGTTTTTTGGTTAATATTGTATACTTTGTAAAAATGCTATGAAGGTCTGTTCTCTCATGAAATATTGAAGTCCATAGTAGAACAACATCATCCTCAAGTTTTGAGTGGGATGGGGAGACTAACAGCTGGAATGAAGAACAGGGAAGATGTATTTATGTTCCTAGTGATGTGCAATTTAGCAAGGAATAATGGTTCTCACACCTACATTTCTGCATCTATAATGTAGAGCAACATGTATGGTTCTGTACACAGAAGCTGTGTGCTACATGACACTGTCACACTGCCTGAGGAATCTATGATCTCCATTACCATTAATGTTTCTGAACACAATGATAACATGAATGTATTTTTCCACTGTTTAGCTAAATGAGCAGCACATGTTCATAATTTGCAATCCTAAGCCAAGATCATTAATAGTACACCGTCCTCCATCATAACATAAACTCCTTTCACTGCCTCCAAAATATACATTTGCAGTTAGGATGTGTTAGGTAGACAGGTCATTCTCAAGATCGGCATTTGGACGTAGATTTTGGCTGCCAGTTTGAATCTCATGCTCTCCAGCCTGTGTTAACATCTGAATGGAAAAATGTCAACTGTGTAGTGTGATTTGTCTAATGTTCTCCAGTAAGAAATGAATACAAACTGTGGTGAGAAATGTTTATCAGTGTTATTTGAGGAATTCATTTTTCATACATTCAATTTTTTTTTTTTATTTCAGGCGACAAGGATCACAGTCAGAACAGAGCCATGTGCATTAAGCAGATGCACAGTCTTGAAGATCAGCAGAGAGAGAGAGAGTTATGTTGATTATTTTATGTATTTTATGAACTGAAATGCATCTTCCCCTGTTTACAGGCCTGTATGTTTTCACAATAACATGTTTTTTGATTAGAATGCAGGAATACCCATCAAGCATCAGTAAGGGAAGTAAAATCATCACACGGTAGCTTGCTTATGAATAAAAATCTAAAAATGTTGATATTTTTGTATCACTGAGCCATTGTTTCAGCACACAGTTTTTTATGTACTCCACAAACAAGGGTGCCCACAGGCAGGTGCAAGGGGGTACACTTGCACCCCCCATGGAATGGGCTGAACGGGAGAAAAATACATTGTGTTTTGCGTTCTTTTTTAATTATATTTTTTGTGTTCTTCTTTAAGAATGCTCCTGCTGGTCTGGTCGCATCACTTCTGTGCATCCAGATGTCCAGTTCTTTCGGTCGCATCACATCTGTGTGTGCAGACGTCTTGTTCTTCCTGTCTGCCCGCCCACGCAATTTGAAATTGCTTCATTTCCTGTCTGCCTGCCCGCGCTATTTGAAATTGCTTATTTTCCTGTCCACCTGACCGCGTTATTTGGAAATCACAGACAATTTAAAAGTGGATTACATTTGCTGCAGAGACATTATGAAGTAAGTGTATAAGGGAATTGGGAAGGAATTTACTATGATTAGCTGCAGTCTGCAGAACGTATGAAGTAAGGATGTGTGTGTGTGTTTGATTGCTGCACAGACCTTGTGAAGTAAGGGTGTGTAAGGAGCACATAGGTTAGTTATAACAAGCTATTAAACATTTGTTTCCCTACTGTTTTTCTATACTAGTTTGAAGAAATGTGGAACAAATACTGTAAGCATGGAAGCAAGTGTAGCTTAACAAGAAAAAATAATAAAAGTAACTGTAATATGCTACCATCTTGAAGACTATCAAAGCAATGAAAATAATGTTTATTGATTTATTCACTCATAAATGTATTTTAATTTTATGCTAAACTCAATAGTTCAAAACTCCTAGAAATCAGTCTGCTTTCTGTGAATAATTTAAGACATTCAGAAAAACCTGATGTTTCATGTGTTTAGTTTGTAAACAGTGTAAATAAATGATGCCTGTCTAATGTCATTGAGCCTCAATGAGCCTTAGGAAAGGAGACCCCAAGTAGCTGGGTGCTTGCACACGGTGTACTGCTGTCTACAATCACTGCTGCATACCACATATATAGCATTTCACTTGTCATCAGGAATGTGAATACCTCTCTTGATAAACTTTCCTTTGATCACCAAACCATGTCACTGTTATGGTTAAAAAATCTTTTTACCTTGCACAACATATCCTTTGTGGTATCCTTCAATGTCTAAAATTATAGTCCTGCTCTATGCTCATTTGTTAGATTCATAATTGAACATAATGTCACCTTCAGAATGTACCTTCCTAATTAAATAAAACAACTTTAGAGATGTCAACATTTCCTCACCTTTAGCTTCCCTGATAGAATGAAAGCCCTGTTACTTAACTCTCGTGTCATATAGACTCTTAAGTAGTGATCTTTGCTTAGCTTTCTATGCTGTGAATGGCCCAGCACTCTCTAAACTTCTTCACCTAAACAGAACCACTGGCAAAGCAAACACCTACTCTGCTTAACTCAAGCTATAATGCCAAATAAATAAATAGCACACACATCTGAAGCAGAGGACTTTCTTGTCAATATTTAAACCAGTCTGGATGACTGAATGGGTGAGCACAATTTTTTTACCTGGGATATGTGAGAAAGATGTACATAATAGAGGGCACTGTTAGTCTCCCAGCAGATGATATGGCTGAGCTTATCAACAGCCTCCTTGGTTATTTAGTAAAAATGCATCATGCTGTGATTTTATACTAGATGTGTACTGTACATTTATGAGCAAAGCCAGACATGCGCTATGTACAACACAGGGTATTACTTTGCACAAGAATTTAGATTTGTTAAAAACTTGTATATTTACTATTGTTTATGGCTATATAATTTGTTAAACAACATTGTTTTTGGAAAGTCTGGATGGCTTAATTATTCATTTGAGCCTCCTTAAAGCTTTAATTTTAGAAGTTTCTGGCTTCTTTTTCAATAATGAAAAGTAAGTTGTCTAGAAACATGTACTGTCCAGTACTGAGGGGTTTACATTTGTGAGAAGGATGCAATCTGGAAAGCTGGTGTACAATTTTTAACATCATCATGGCATCTGTAAGTACATGTAAAATGATAGCTTTCATTAATACTTTCTGCATTACTGCTGACAATACTAGTCCTTTATCTATCATTACAGGTTACAAAAGTTACAACCAAAGATCACCTGTTAATGAGAGAACAGTACAACAGTGGACAAGGCTAAACATTATGTTTAAATATTTATTAGCCTTTGACTTACAGCTAGTAGTCCAGCCATCCTTAATGGCCAATACATTTTTCAGAAAACTATATACATAGAGCTGGAAGTATACTAAGGTAGCAAGAGACTTCTGGGATGTCTGAGTGAAGTAACTGCCATCTTACACATACAGAGAGTCAGTCATTCAGTGCCCTTCTTATACTGTTAACAAATTTCAGATGAAAAGAATAGAAAGAAGAGTTTTTCTGAACACTACTATACCTCAGGGTGAGACTGTCAAGGTCCCCCCTTATGAATAAAATGCTAACTCCAGAATTAAAAATTACATAGAAGTGTGACTCCATATTTTAAATTTAATTTGTCTACATTATTTGTAGAATTTGCACACACATAAAATAATTCATTTCTAGACTGTTGCCCTTAGACAAACAAAATATGCCTTGTCTAAATTAAACGCTCCAAATCCAACGCTTAGGTTTTATTTGTAAAATTGTTTAAACAACTCCACTCCTCACTTAATCAAATATTCCCTACTGTTAGCCCAAAAGCATTCTTTAAAAGTACTTCAGCAAGTCCAGTCCTTTCCTTGCCCTTTCATTCTGCAGTACCTCAAAGTTGACAACTTAATGATTTTACCAGTTTCCTGTAGAGTCCCATTATACTATAGGAAATTACAGATTTGAAATCCAGTAAGGAAGGTAGTATTAGCAATTTCTGGCATATGAAAGCTTCCACTGAATGAAAAGTAGTACTATAGAAACCAGACATAATTCATATACTTCATATCAACTATTTATTCACTGACCATGGATTTGGTTTTAAAATCTAAAAATTTGGCATGCTTTTGAAGTCCTCCATTTTTGATAATGCTGTCATAATGTTATAACTGCATGTACCATGGTTATATAGCAACAACAAATGAAAAAGCTCCTTATTTTGTATCTATATAACTGAATACTAGGCTAACTACCATGAAGGGCCTTTTTAAATCCATCCACTATCCTAAAAGCAGAATCAGAGCCTGTACCTTGTATCTATGAGGTGAAGACCTTAACCATTAACTCTTACTATGGAGAAATTAATTCATTCTTACTATCAGGTGCACAGTAGTGTCTTCATATGTAAAATTGGGTTATCCATGTGTGGTGAATTCATGTTACCTTTTTAGTAGAAAAGCAAGCTTGTACTACTAGTTGATTAAAAATTTTTCTCAATTAATATTACTAAAACAATTGAATATTTTTCCTTATCTATACAGATAATTCGAGTAAAAAAATAAATATCTTAACTTACACTGAGTTACAGTAAATCATAATTACATCATTCTGCTTAGCTTTAGTATATTTCCATATTTTCTTGCTTCAATATTTAAAAAGATATACACACTGATGAAATGCAGAAAATGTGTAAGAAAAGTATCCCATACCATTACTAGTGAACCAAATAACATGATAAAATGCAAAGAAAATTGGCAGCAAACTTCCTAAGTGGCCAGTAAGTACTTACAGCATGAATTTTGTATGAGCTCGCCAGAATGAAAGTGCTGCAATAAAAGCAGAAACCTATGTAAATAAAAAAAAATAAAAAAAAATCATCTAGGTGTAACAGATTAGGTTCCTATGGTCAGACCTTGCCACCTCTGTTAAGATTATAAACAATGCATTTGCATCAAGCAACTTTTCTGATGAAATTATTAAATGAAGTGTTGTGATTTTATAACAGCCAATATGAAAAATGTACCACAGTATGCTGTATATACTGCTGATCTCAACAAGTATATCAATGTGGTCTAGTGGATTAAGGTAATAAACTTAAAAAAGCTTTATCCTGTTGATCTGAATTTGATTGTCCCTGTCTCCGTATGTCTGCTGCGTCATTCTAAGCAAGTCATACTAACAAAAATGGTACTGCTAGGTCCATCATGAAAGGAGGCATGTGCAAATTGTATTGTGCATTTAGTATGTTAGCTGCCTTATGGTGTGTCTGTGTATTATAGCAATAACCCATGCCTGGGTGTGGGTAATGTGGGATTTAACCACGGTTGGCGTGGTTTGGTGCCAAACAAAGACAACCGTGGTTAAATCCCGCATTACCCACACCCAGAAGTGGGTTATTGCTATTATACTATGACATTATTTAAGAAAAGAAACAATTACTTTTCTTAAATAATGGCATTGTATAATGCCTCTTTGCTGCCCTTCCGCAGCTGTCTGGCATCCGCGGCAGTTCTGATGTACTGCGCATGCCTACACAGAACATCAGAGCTGTGGCCAAAAGCAACGGAGAAAGCAAGATCTCCGTTGCTTTTTTACTGTCTCGCTATGTTAAATGGGTTTAACATAGCGAGACAGCTTTAAAATAAGCAACGGAGATGTCCGTTGCTTATTTTAAAGCTGTCTTGCTATGCTAAACCCATTTAACATAGTGAAACAGTAATGGAGATCTTGCTTTCTCCGTTGCTTTTAAACCTGTCTCGCTATGTATAGCGATACAGGTTTAAAAAAAAAGCAACGGAGAAAGCAAGATCTCCATTGCTTTTTACACACTGTGTCGCTATGTTAAAGGAGTTTAACATAGCGAGACAGCTTTAAAAAAAGCAACGGAGATCTCTGTTGCTTTTTTTAAACCTGTGTCGCTATGTTAAACTCTTTTAACATAGCGAGACAGTGTTTTAAAAAAAGACATACTAATGGAAAAAGTCCGGGCTACCGGACCTTTTTCCATTAGTATAAGTCGATTTACAACGTGCACGCTGGCCAATCAGCGTGCATGTTTTGGAATATTAATAGGGGGTCATGGTATAATTAGTATGTTAGCTGCCTTATGGTGTGTGTGTGTGTGTGTGTGTGTGTGTGTGTGTGTGTGTGTGTGTGTGTGTGTGTGTGTGTGTGTGTGTGTGTGTGTGTGTGTGTGTGTGTGTGTGTGTGTATTTATGTGTGTGTGTGTGTGTGTGTGTGTTAGCTGCCTTATGGTGTGTGTGTATGTGTGTGTGTGTGTGTGTGTGTGTGTGTGTGTGTGTGTGTGTGTGTGTGTGCAAGTAAGTAACAGGGAATAGGAGTGTGTGTAAGGGGGGAGGGGTCATACCTTGCAATTATCCAAATTTTTGCCCATATTCCTCCTAAAAAGGATTGAAGTTGCTAAATAACAGACATTTCCATTTTAGATGTCACATCCTTTAGAAAAATGCACACTAATACAAATTCTGTTGTTCTAGCAATTTTCTAAGTTCATGAGAGCAATATTTATAATCTGTCCCTATTTGTTTTAGGATCTGTCCACATTTCTTGCAGTAAGAGGTTGGTGTGTGTGTGTGTGTGTGTGTGTGTGTGTGTGTGTGTGTGTGTAGAAGCTGGAGATAGCATACCTCTCAGCTGTCCAGGTTTTTTCAGAATGTCCAGATTTTTGCCCCATATTCCTCCTAAAAAGGATTGAAGTTGCTAAATAGTTTTAGACATCATATCCTTTAGAAAAATGCATACCAACACAAATCCTGTTATTCTAGCAATTTTATAAGTTCATGAAAGCAATATTTATATTCTGTCCCTGTTTATTTTAGGCTTTGTCCAGATTTCTTGCACTAAGAAGTTGAGGTGTGTGAGAGAGAGAGAGAAAGAGAGACAGACAGAGTCAGAGAGAGAGAGAGAGAGAGGCCCTAGTTAGTTAGTTAGTTAGATCTAGCAGGTGAAATTTATTTTCAAGTGCATTTTTGAGAAATTGTGAGCTTTAGGGGAAGCAAAGGTTACTGCTGCTCATGCTAAGTCTGCTTAAAATGTGCAACTGTTTTGCTTAGCAAATGGTATCATTATTGTGGTATAGAATTTTAAAGCAGTGTTAGCACAGCAGATTGCATACTTGCATCTTGAAGCAAAGGGCTGTAGGTTCTATTCCTGCAGCATGTACATTTGTATTTTAAGGGGGTATGGTACTGCAGTCCTTAGTATGTCCTCCTTTGGATGAGACACCTAATAACTATGAACCTATTTTTCAGCTTGCCTCCCATTCCCTACTGCAATATACCAGCTTACCATTTATTTTAATGTAACATAGGCAATCTATTCTTCAAGAGCAACAGGCACTGAATTTGTAAATGAAACACTGAAATATAAAGTTGTTTTCTAGCAACAACCTCTTCATTGGTTTCAGATATCTTTAATGTGAAATTATTCAGATGACTTTTATTTCTGCAGAGATTCTGCATATTGATGTGGTGGATTGTATGACAGAAGTTTGAGTGGCCCTTTATGGTTGAAATGTTCTGAATTGGTCAGTTTGTCATTATTGGTTCATATGATTTGTTTCATTGCTTAAAGGAAAATGTTTAGAACTATAAATTTAAAACATACTCTAACAAGTGGTGCTGTATTATACAAGGGATATAATTCAGTTATTATATAGTATAATTAATACAGTCAGAAAGGAAAATCAAAGAATTTTTGCATTGTTCTAAAAATGTGTGCAAAGAGCCTATGATTTGAAAACAGCCCAAAAGTAAACTTACCCTGCAACTGGCCAGATGCATTTTCTTTGAATGTGGGTTTCAATGCTGTTTCAGTGAATGTGGGTTTCAAAGGTAGAGAAGTTTTAATGCTAAGTCTGTTTTCATTGTAAGAGTATTGCTTTGTTTAGGTTTAGTAAATATCTATCAGTGTTTGTGCTATAAAATTTGAAATAAAAGTTGTAAATGAAATCCAAATATCTGTAATCATTGTAGAAGTAAATCATAAAACAGTATGCACACTGAGAGATTTGAACAGTGTCTATGACAAATGGGGAGAAATATCCAAGTAATGGGACACTGGAATGGCTGTGTGGGTGGGTGGGGGGTATGTGGGCGGAGGGGGTGGGGCTGCGTGGACGGAGGGGGTGGGGCTGTGTGGGCAGGGCTCTGGGTTTGCACCCCCTGAAAAAAAGCCTGCAGGCTCCCTTGTCCACAACCTAAATAACAGTTGTTTTGATATAGCTGTCACACATCATTCCAGGTTGGTGTGTTTGTTTTGTGGTTATTATGTATCTTTGGCTTTATTGATCGGTGTGTTGTATGTAGTTTGTTTATCCACTAAATTATTGTGTATCTGCTGTGTTAGGGTTTGTACAGTGTATGGCATGTTCTTAAATTCAGTGTTGGTGCTGCATTTGCCTCAGATGCTTATTTGTGTAAAAGTGTGGTTTAATTCTAGATTGACTCACACTTTGGCTTATGCCTGTTTGATTGTAGCAGCTTATATTCAGCATGTCTTGCAGGTCAGCATTGGTACTGCATCTATCTCCAACTCATTGGATGTGTTTTTTAGAGACACAGTTATAGCTTAGGCTGATTGACACTTGAACAGATACCCATTTGATTGCAACAGTTAACATTTAGCAAACCTTGCAGGTCAATGTTGGTTTTGCATCTGTCTCCAACTACTTGGGTGTTTTTCTAGAATCACAGTTATAGCCTAGGCTGACAGACACTTGAGCAGATACCATTTGATTGCCCCAGTTCATATTCTGCATATCCTGTAGGTCAACATTGGTACTGTATCCGTCTCCAACCCCTGGGTGTTTTTTTAGAAACATATTTATAGCCTAGGCTGAGTGACACACAGATACTCATTTGAATGTGTCAGTTCAGTATCAGCAAGCATATTCACAGATTTGAGGGGGGGGGGGGTTCAGGCTACTGATTGCTAATTGTTTTGGTAGATAATGCATATAGTTGCACACATACAATACTGTCAATAGCCGACATACTAGATTCTCATGTGTCAACAGCTGTGTTTACTGAACATATCACATTGTTTTACTGATGTGTGTTCAGCCAAATATCATGCTGTCTCAGATGTTTGTCATATGGCTTGCCTATTGTCCACAATATTGTCAGATCACTTTCGCCTTATTTTAACAATGACACATTGTGGCTGTTCGTATAAATTATCAAACGCAGACAGTACAATATGCTGATTTGAGCATTCATACATTTTTACAAAGCCAGTGAACCGTGTGTGTGTCTAAGCATAGAGAATAGCTCAGTAAACAATACAGATGTCCTTTCTAGAAGTACGACACACAGGGCCATAGGTAACTCTGTCCATAATGAATGTGCTTCAGTCCCTGTGTAAATTGTCATCATAATCATCCAGTGTTGTACTATGATATTCCTGAGACTGTTCTGCATCATAGACACTTGTTTTTCTTTTCTGTTGTATTTTGCAATTAATCTTTACACAGCATGGTACCCATAGACATTCTATGATCTGAATATGATGGTGTGTACATGGGAGACCACTGCCAGAGTCTTCTAAGGATGATGATGGTGATGATGCCATGGAACCTGAACCCGCCCCTGCCTGAGCCATCCTGCATGCACACCAGAGGAGATGTCAACACGACTGGAATAGAGACAATTTTTGTGAGGAAAGCCAGAAGGTCATGACCATTGTGTACTGAACACAGATGAGGGACATGTTCGGGACCTTCTTTGAGGATATGGCACGAGCTATGGGGGAGTCATTCAGGGTGATAGCTCGTGAGATCATTTGGTGGTCTAATCCCCATCAGCCTGGTCTCTCTAGTCAGTAAGTATTGTCTGTGTGCTCCACTTATGTTATGCTGCCAACATGGTAATTGTCACTTCATTGATTATAATGTATATGCACTCTTGTGCAGGCATACCATGTATCTGTCATTTTTATGTGTTATCATGTGACATTTACTTCGGTTTCAATGTGTGCACAACACACATTAACACATTATACTTTCCACACACATTCAACTGTCCATGCATTGTGGCAGATAACCTGCAGATAGTACTGCAAAAGGTAGCCAGTAAACGTACGTGTTACTGGGGTGACTGACAGATAAAAAAGTTATGTACTTATGTTCCATCTGTGTTGTCCATTTTCATTCTTCCTCAACTTATGGGTTCAGATCCAATCCCTCGGATATGACTCGGCCATTTGCAAAAGCTTGTGATAACCAGAAACTCTCGAGCTACTCCCTTACCCACAATGCACCAACCCCAATTACCTCAGATCTTGTTTGGTAATAAAGCAGAAAGACACAATTTAGTCACAGAGAGAAGAGGTTATATCTGCAGCTATATGTCAAGGAAGTGGCATACTCACAAAAACACTTGCTTTTCCAGGAGTTCATAAGGCAGGGGGTTGCTGGGCGGGAAGTTGAGGAAGAATGAAAATGGGCAACACAAATGGAACATTATGGTAAGTACATAACTTCTTTATCTGATGTTGTCAATTTTCATTCTATCCTCAACTTATGGGACAGAGTCCACAGGTACCTAACTTCCCGGGTGTATTCAAGGAAGGATATTCCTGAGCACCACTGAGCCAAATGATGTTCTGCCCCTGGAGACCATATCCAATTTGTAATGAGTAATAAAGGTGTGAGGAGTAGACCAAGCTGCTGCTGCACAAATGTCTTCCATGGAGGCTCTAGATTGAAAGACTGATGAAGCAGCCATGGCTCTAGTGGAATGAGCTCCTAGAGGTTTCCACAAGGTAATGCCCAATTTGGTGTATATATATATATATATATATATATATATATATATATATATATATATATATATATATAAGAAACACAATCTGTAAGCCATTTGTAGAGTAACTTTGGTAATAGGTTTTCCAAGTTACATGTCTGAAAAGAAGACAAATAACTGTTCAAACTTCCTAAAATTTTCCGTTCTGTGTAAGTAAAAACATAATTGCCTGTGCACATCTAGTAAATGTAGTGTGTATTCACCTTTGTTAGAAAATTTGGGGAAGAATACAGGCAAATTAATAGATTGGTTTATATTAGACTCTGATACCACTTTAGGAGGAAAAAAAGGATTGGTTCATAAAGTGGCTCTGTCTTTGTAAAATATCAAGTAAGGTGGTTTCGAAGACAATGCTTGTATCTCTGAAATTCTTCTGGCAGAAGTAATGGCTACTAGAAGCATGGTTTTCCAAGAAAGGTATTTGCGGTCACATTTAGCTGCAGGTTCAAAGAGGGATTGAGTAAGTTGCTGCAGTATTAGGTTGAGGTCCCATGGGGGAGTAGGGTCTCTGAAGTGGGGCCTGAGAAGGAGAGTACCTCGCAAAAATGTCTTGCATAGTCTATGGGAGGCAATAGAAACACCATCAAATCCTATGTGAAAATACAGTGCTGCTGCCATTTGAACCTTAACCATGAAGGAACTAGCTCTTTCTTTAAAATTAAGGCTAAAAATTCAAGGATACTATGTAAAGGAGCTGAAAAAGGATCAACATTATATTGACGGGCCTAGTAAGCAGATCTTTTCCATTTACTGAAGTAAGATTTACGAGTAGACGGTTTATGTGAAGATAAGAGTATTTGACAGACTGTAGAGGAGAGCATAGATTTATTTATTATTTATTTATTTACATTTGTTAACTGGGTAGTGTTCAACTGGGCCAGTATCCTGTTTTCAGTGAAGACCTGGGGAGAAAAGCTCCAGTAACAGTAAACAATTAATTACAACTAGTTAAGAAAAACAAGTAGACATGAAAATTATATGTTAGCAAAGAGTAACTAACAAAATTATTTAAGTAACAAACATAGAACATAGCATAATACAGAGATATAGATAACTGAATAATCAAAAATCTATCAGAAGCAAACCAATCAGTTCAAAACAAGGGAGATAAGCATTAGCTGTTTAAAGATGTTGAAGAAAGCTGTGAAGTACTAGGAGAGAGGAATTATCCAGGAGAATTATAGAAGAATTATAGGTTGTCTGGCTATTAATGGAACTGGAGAAGCCAAGCAGTCAGCCTGAGGTATGATATGTCTGGATGAATCATGCCTGTCAGGTGTGACAGTAGGTCTGGAATGGGATCCAGTGTCCATGGTGGGTACAGTAAGTGAGGCCAAGGAAAGGGGAAACAAATCTGTCGAGGCCAAAAAGGTGCAATGAGGATAACTTTGCTCTTCAAAATGGCAGCTTTCTGCAGGAATTTGGAAATTAGTGGGATTGGTGGATAGGTATAAAGCAGACTGGGGAGCCAATTGCAAAGTAGAGCAGCCCTTGATGACCCCCCCCCCCCCATGGGGGAATTAGGGAAAAGTAGCTGCTGCATTTGTTGTTTAGGGGAGAAGCAAAAAAAACTGCAGCAAAGCTGGCCACATTACTGAAAATTATCTCTGCTACACTCTTGTTGAGAGACCATTCATGAGGTAGGAAAATGCAATTGCTCAGCTTGTCCACTAT
The DNA here is from genome assembly GCF_019279795.1 of Protopterus annectens. NCBI lineage: Eukaryota > Metazoa > Chordata > Ceratodontiformes > Protopteridae > Protopterus > Protopterus annectens. The sequence goes on from NC_056744.1 coordinate 9,188,567, forward strand.
CACACTGGACTTCTCCGGAATGTGCATTGCTATAAGAAAGTGATCAGATGACATTGCCCATTGCCACAATCTGAGAGCTTCTCAACATGGGACTAAGATTTTATTCCTCCTTGTTTGCTGATGTACCAAACTACTGACATGTTGTCCGTTTGAACTGCAATCTTCCTAGAGGGGAGAGTTTCTTGAAATGCCTGCAATGCTAAAAGCAGTGCTCTCACCTCTAGAACACTGATATGCAAATTGGCCTCTATGGGAGATCAAGTGCCTTGGACTACCTTCCCTTGGTAATGCCCCCGACCACCCTAACTGGGAAGTGTCCATGGCCACTACAGCATTGGGCTGAGGGGGAATGAATGGTTGGCCTAATAGAACATGAATCCAAAAAAATGAAAACCAGTGGTGTCTGAAGTGTGCAACATGCCAACTAAATCATACTCTAAAGAAGAGACACTCTGGGGTGCAAAAAAATTATGCCACAGACTAACCAAGAAAAAACTTTAATCAACCAATAAAAATAAAAAATAAAATGAGTAATGAACATAAAACTCTTAACGTAATCACTGCGTTTTTCGTCCCGATCGTTGGGACTTCTTCAGACAAATCCATTCATTAACAAACCTATTTTTATATAGGTATCTATTAAAACTTATTAGTATCACAATTAAATAATAATTGAAATAGATTTAAGATTTAAGATTAAATTACCTTGTAGAATACCCCTTTAAGAAGCTCGGAAAGAAAAAAAATGACCAAAATTTTTTTTCAACACAATCCCAACAGGAGATGATGAAACAAATAATATTTCTGAAGGCAAACAAGAAACTGATATTAAAAAAAAACTGACAGTCATACATATACTTATAAAAATTATAATATTTTTATAGTAGTATTAATATGGATGCTACTTATTTAATATATTAAGGTTTTAAATGTATACCAAATGAGAAGAGTGACTTTAATAAGTTAATCATTGACCTTAAGATGTTCACTAGAAAAATAATCTTGAACACATTTTCTCTAAGATGGAAAATGTTAAAAATCAGACAATGATATAGTGTTAAAAAAGAAAAATTATCTACAAGCCCCACTCTGTCCTCAATTTAAAAAAAATGAATTAGTAGTGGAAAAAGAATTGAGAAAAGTAGTAGGTAAAAAGAAGATGGGGCCTAATCTTACTTATATGGAAAGAGAGTTGTTACACAGATTAAGTGGGGATAACAATATAATAATCATGAGGCCAGATAAAGGGGGAGGTAGAGTTACTATGGATCATATTATATATGTTGGGAAAATGATAGAAATATTAGGAGATTCGAGTAAATATGAAAGAGTATCTAAGAACAAAATTAACATTGTGTATAGTAAAATAGATTGTATGTTATTTGATAGGTTGATGGAAGATTTGATAGGTATAGACACATATAATTATTTGAAAATAGATAAACCCATCATTCCATCTATATTCAGAATCCCAAAAGTACATAAAAGTGCAAGGGACTCACCTTTATGACCTATAATAGCTGCAAATAGGTCCGAAACACACTCCATAGCTACTTATATAGATACGAAATTAAATAAGTTATGGACAGAATATAATGGAATTGTAAAAGATTCATGGGAATTTTTAAGGATGGTGGAAAATAAACATAATTCAAATATTATTTTTGTTACTATAGATATAGTAGATCTCTCTTCTGTTATACCTCATACTCTAGGTTTAAAATGGTTCAAAGAAGCAATGATAGAGCAGGGTAAGCTAGATTTTAAAGATTTTAGAGTACTTTTAGTACTTATGGAGCTGGTACTTCGAAATGATTTTATTTTTTGGGGGGGTTATAAGCAATTAAATGGGGTAGCTATGGGGGTTAGTTGTGCTCCCAGCTATGCCAACATTGTTTTGCAAGTATGGGAGAGGAAGTTCATATTTAATTCCCCCATGCACAATACTGGAACTTGTATAAGAGGTTTTTAGCTATTTGTATTTTTGGAGAGGTACTGAACAAAAGCTTATAGAATTTTTGGAGTATATAGAACAAACCACAGAGTTTCTTAGGTTCACTTACAAAATCGCTAGTTCAAGGGTTAACTATTTAGACGTAACTACATTTGGTTGAGGAACAACAAAAACTTAAATCTACTACATATAGAAAGACACATTTTCAAATTTTTATTTGTTGTACACAAATGCTCACTAATACAAGAAAAAAGGCGCATCCTAAAAGGCCAATTCATTAGAGCCTCCAGGATGACCTCAGAAGATGATTTTTAGGAAATGTTTTAGATAGAAAATACCCAGAAAAATTAATAGATGGGGTCATTAAAGAAATGAAAGAAGCTAGTAAGGACAAATATGAGCCAGTCTTAGGAAGTATTAACAAATGAATAGGGGCAAATGAAACAGGAGGAGACTCAAAACCCTGTAATAATGTAAGAGAGGGAATAAAATATAAAGGAGCATTTCGTATGAACTACAACAAAGATGCAAGCATTATTAAAAGCACGGTCAGTAAGTATTGGGAATTATTTAGGAATTTTATGGACACAGACAATGTATTTAAAGAGCCGATAAAATGTATTTTTAGAAAGGACCATAACATTAAGAAAATTTTGGAAAATAAGAAAGGAATAGATCCAGGAAAAAGGATAGAAAACGTAGGCACAGTGTAATTTTATTAGTAACACAAATAACTTAGATAGACTTAGTAGAGACAGATTATTACAAGACAAAATGTATTATAATTGTAATACTAAAGGGATTATATACCTTGATTATTGTGTGGTATGTAGGGCATTTTACATGGGGAAGACTGAGAGGGCTCTAAATAGGAGACTACGAACATCAATATGATAATAAAACCAAAAACATCAATAATGCCTTATATAAGCACACTATAAATCATAAAGATGCTAGGTTTTTATTTTATGTGCTTGAGATTGTGCTCCAGGATGTTAGAGGGGGGCTTTGAGAATAAAAGATAGAATATAAGGAAATTTACAGGCAGTTAGTGTTTCAAGCTAATGCGATCCGAGGTTTAAATCAGAATATTTCCTTAGACTCTGTGCTTAAGTTAAGAGCAGCTAGGCTGTAGTTCATATGCAGTATGACTTGTATGGGACTTTTAGTGAGTGTTTAAGATTTAGATATGTTTTAATAGTATGCATATTTAATGTACATATTTTAACATTCATATTTTATTATCTACTTATTCATTCATCTCCTACAATTCAAGGACAGTAGTCGTAAAGTAGTTTAAGATATTGACCACTAGATGGCAGCAAAGGATAGAGTAAGTCATTTCTGGATTATTTTGCTTTTATTTAATAAATTAATAATGAAAAAATTTTATGAGGAACTACATAAGCAACTATAGTATAGTACACAACTCGGGACCTTGATAATAATATGTATATTTAGGAGAGCATTCTTTTATGCATATTTTGTAACTAATTTTTGTTCTGGCACCTGGAAGCTCCTATGATCAGAGCAGTACAAGGCTCTCCCTTGCATGTATCTTGTACTGATACACAAAACCACTTCAGATGTCAGAATAGCTTTAAGCTAATCAAACCAGCAGGTTAAGCTCCAAGCTTAATATAAACCTTGAGATTTTTATTTTTCAAAATGCTGCAAAAATTTAAATGAGATGGTCCTTTAGTAGGCAGGCTTTTTGAGAAGTGAGATTAGCCCACTTGTTACACAAAGGAATTGACATTGCAAGTTTACATCAATGCAGCTGATGCCCATTACCATAGGGTGTCTGTAAAAATCTGTCCTAACAAGCTAAAACAAGTCACATAGATAAACCAATCTGTAAAAACTACAAGAAACAACTGGTCAGGCTAGGGTTTTATCTATGTACATCATTAAAAACTCTTGTGCTAGAGGCTCATGGGATATATGCAAATTACCTGATTAAGGAAATTCTGTGTTTAAGATATGCAGGTCGTACATACACTACCCTGTAATTAGACCCCCAAAGGTGTAAAAGGTTGAACTGGAGATCATGGTCAGAAAATTCATGTTTGTATTAAAAAACATAAATAAAAATAGAAGTAAAGAAATAAAAATGAGCATTCTGCAATCGTAACAGTCCATGCACTTTCGCAGATCGCTTCATTAGACCTAACGTCTAACTATGGTAAGACATTATGTGACTGTCTTTGGGAGTGATAAGATTTCAATGAATAATCAAGTAAAATGATCTCTTTTACTCTCAGTAATAGGTGTGATGGTGAAGCTTCCTTAGGTTTAGCAGGCTGGTTATGGATATGTGAGAGTTCATTCCAGGGGCTCTGCTGGCGTTGAGCCTAATCTGCCATTCCAGTTCTCGCTTCTTCAAGTAATCATTTGTTAGTCCTTGGAACTCTTCTTTTTCGATCCTGGCCAGGGTATGAAAGAGAAATTTATTATGTCCATGGGATTCCCTGAGGTGCTTGACTAAAGTGTTGTTTGGATTTTGGTATTTGATATCATGCAGGTGTTGGGCTTTTCTGGTTTTTAATTTGCTCAGTGATTTTCCAACATAGAATGCTGTGCACTTGTTACATTAAGCTCTGTATATTATGCATTCTGTGTGGGCAGTTCCCATAGAACTTGCTGTGGAAGGTTTTCTTTGTATTTGGGCAGGTGAACTGGTTGTTGTTACTTAGGTGTTTACAGCAGCCACACTTTTGTTTGTTTCATGGGAATGTTTCTGGTCAATTTTTCAGGAGAGGGTCATAATCTTTGCTTCCATTCTCAGGAATTTGTTTTAAATTCCGGTTTCTCCTGATACTGAAATTTGGGACATCCGGCAAAAAACTGCTGCTGGATGGATTGCTGCTGATAATAGTAGTTTTCCTTAATGATGTTTTTCAGAGTTAGAAGTCAGTGAAAATGTCAGGGTCATACTGAGTTCCTTTAGGGTGCCTTTCTGCTTTCTCCTCCTTGGCTGTCCCAAGGTGCAAAATTCGTGGTCAGGGTGGGTGCTTTCGATTATGGGGTCCAGGATGTTCTTGATGAGTTTTCTGTTGTACCCTCTTTCTAAGAAATCTTTTTCAAGTTTGATGATGTTCACCATAAATTCTCTGAACTCCTTAGATGCACCCCTTTCTTACAAAAAAGAATGTCATCAAATCCCAGGGCCTCTGATTGACCACAGTTTCTAAGGAGTTCAGGGAATTTATGGTGAACATCATCAATCTTGAAAAAGATTTCTTAGAAAAAGGGTTTAATTACTTCTGACTTTTTGAGGTTGGTAAGTATGGGGGATGCATATAAGAGTGAGGAGAGAAGGTGGGTTCTAGCTATGGCTATTCTTACAGTGTCTGTTAAGAATTTTTTGTTTCTATACATTTGTTCCCATTTTCTTGTGAACCTTTTTGATTGTGCCAGAAATGTGTATGTCAAATTTTAGTCTGTTGTCGATTATGATGCCTAATAGTTTGATTTGGGAATCTGGGAAAATCCTAGTATTATTACTGACAGTGATGTAAAAGTTAGCTGGGAGGTTAGTAGGTTTAGATGGATGAAAGATCAAATGTTTAGTTTTATTAGGGTTGAGAATGAGTTGTGCGTTTGCTAGCCACGTTTCAATATCAGAGAAGGCTTTTTTGTGTGACTGTAAGAAGTTGAGTTATTGTGGATGATGCACATATGAGGGCTGAATCATCTGCGTATTGTATGATAGATGCTTGAGAGGAGGCATTATAAAGATCATTTATGAATATGCTGAAGAGGAGGGGCCCTAGGAATGAACCCTGAGGGACTCCAAGTGTAACAGGAAGGAGTAGGGATAGATCTTACTTCCATTTCACAGCTTGCTGCTGGCTAGACAGACAATTTTGAAACCAGTTAACAGCATCAGGATTAATATTGAGATTAAATACTTAATTTTTCAATTATCTGATTTAATTCTGATACTACTAAGTTTTAATAGATACCTATGTAAAAATAGGTTTAATTATTATTATTATTATTATTATTGTTAATAGGTTTAGTTAAAATAAATAGATTTGTCTGAAGAAGTCCCAATGATAGGGACAAAAAATGTTGTGATTACGTTAAGCGTTTTATGTTCATTGCTTGTTTTATTTTTTATTGTTTGATTAAAGTTTTTTTTTTTTGCACCCCACAGTGTCTTTTTTTCAGAGTCTAACAGAACTAGATCTCATTGAATCCACCACCTGAGATCTTTCTTGCAAATCTGAGTGACATGTATTAGGGTTGATATGGGCTGATAAAGTATTGACTATTGTGCAGCTAGTATCCATTGTAAAATCCTCATGTAGAACCTGGCTAACAGTACTAAGGTTATTGCTGCTGCTATTGATCTAGAGCCCAAAGAACCAAAATGAGCAGAAATTTTGGTAGTGCGGATTATCTCCCTGACCTGTGTTCTTAAGGTCTGAACTCTTAAAAGAGGTAGTGATGTTATCATTGATTTTGTGTTGAACAACGCCCCTATAAACTCCAACTTTTGAGTAGGTTCCAAATGAGACTTTTTGTAATTTATGGTTATTCCCAGATCAGATTAAGTCTGGATAACATGATCTCTTGTCTTTATTACTTGATGCCTAGTCAGGGAGATAATGAGCCAGTCATCTAAGTATGGAAACACCCAGAATACTTGCAGTCTCAAGTGAGCTGCCACTACTGCCATGCATTTGGTGAACACCCTGGGGGCTGTAGTGAGACCAAAGGGCAGAACTCTGAATTGGTAATGACTGGCTCCCAGCTGGAAGTGTAGGTACCTTCTGGACCGCCTGTTCATCTTTATGTGATAGTAAGCATCCTGAAGGTCTAACGAGCACATCCAGTCATCGTTTCACAGAAATGGAAGTATGGACTGACCATAACCATCCAAATCTTGGTCCAGCGAACTGACTTGTTCAGCACTCTGAGATCCAAAATTGGTCTCCAGTCCACGGTTTTCTTTGGCACTAAAAAGAATCTTAAATAAGTTCCAGAATCTATCTGGTCTGGTGGGACCTCATGAATGACTCTTTTTTCTAGCAGCTTTTTTATTTGAAACAATGCTTTTTCCCTCTAAGTGGGAGGAACATCGGGTAATTTCTTTGAGATAAGAGGTGAAAGGGAAAAGGGAATTATATAGCCTCTGGAAATGATCCTCTGCACCCAAGTATCTGTTGTTATTTCTAGCCAGGCTGTCTGGTGCAGGAACAAATGACCACTGATTGCCTCCAGAAGGGGACAAGTGGGTCTCCTTTCAAGAATGCTGGAAGAGTCTGTTGAAAAAGTAATCTCTAGACCCTTGGTTCTGTAGGTCACCTCTGCTGCGAGGGCAGAGTCTACTGTTTGAATTCCCCCCTCTGCCTCAGGGGGACTTCTCCATGTGTTTCCTGGAAAGAACCCTGGGACTTTTTGAACCACATTTTCCCACCACTTCATTGATTCCTAGAGAAGGATCTCTGTGGTGCGGAAAAACATACACCCACAGCAGACAGGGTCTTTCTGTCCTTTTTAAACCTGGATAAAGTGTCCTTCACTTTGGGGCCAAACAAAGACATTCAGTTAAAGGGAGCATTAATGAATGAAGACTTGAAGGGCTCCACAAAATGACATAAGTACATCCAAGCATGCCTCCTTATGCAAATACCAGAACCCTATGACCTTAAGGTTCCTTCAGCTGTATGCGAGAATAACCTCATGGAGGAATTGGAAATTGCCTGCAGGTAGCCAACTGAGATGTAAGGGATGCCTGTACATCATCAGAAATGGTTCCTGAAAGAATAGCAGAGAATTCCTTACTCAGGTCTCTCTGCAACCTGGTAAAATGTGCCAAATAATTCAGAGACCTCAATGCAAAGGTTGCTGAAGCACAGACATGCTTCCCAAATCTATCGTCCGAGACTCCTTGTTCAGTGGATGGACAGTGGAACTCTCTTCAGATAGACTGCTGCCATGACTATGGCATCTACAGGTATACCTTTTGTCCAAAATTGTCTATCTTCAGGGGCTGTCAACATTTTGTCTGGTCTCTGAGGGATTGGTTCAATAGTGTCTGGAGCCTTCCATGCCTGCCAGGACACCAAATGTATAAAGTAATTCTCGGGTGGAGTCACCCAGCAGGTAGCTGGGCTGGTACTGATCACTTCCAGGAAAACAGACGCCACAGATGAAGGGTTACTGGGATTCCAGCCACCTCTCTGTTTCAGGATTTCAAAGATATTTCCAAACTGGACATCATCAGGAGGTGATTGCAGGGACCCTTCAATTTCCTCAAAGTCCGTATCTTCTTTGATGGACTCCTCTAGGGAGTCCAAGTGCTTCCTCTTGCACATTCTCTTCATAGGGACCTCCTCAGTGGGATGCTCTGGGGAGGTATAAGTAAGGTGTGGACACTCTGCTGGGAAGCATGGGGTTTCGGTACCAGCTGTCCCTGTGGAGAGAATAGGTGAGACTCTAAGTGGAGAGGTGACAAGCCTGCAGACTGAGGATCCAAGGGGAAGAGAATCATCTTTGTTTTTAGAATCTGACAAGGCTCTCTCCATAATCTCAATGGAAGCCCCCCCCCCCCCAGAGGAAGGACAGGCCTTTGGATCATAGTCCCCTCCTGCTCCAAGAACTTCCCCAAGGCCAAAACAGGAGCTGAACTAACCCATGCTGATGCCCCAAGGTGCAAAGACAGCTCCAAAAACTTGGAGTTGACTGAAACACACCAAAGCTGACAGGGTAGCCCCCCTCCAAGAACCCTCTGGATCCAAAGGAACCAAAAAGCTCAGAGCGAGCTTCATATCCAAGGCCAGAGCAATGCTTGGATCTGTTGCTGACAGGCCCGGAAGATTCAAATCCGAAAACTCCAAAACCAACAGGGGAGTTGGAGGAGGAACCTGCACAGGGGGTGTGGTTGAAGGTCAGATCTCCTGACCCAGAGGGGTAGGAGCCGAGAGAGCATTTGACACACTCTGCACTGAGAGAATCTTTCTCACTAACCTCTCCATGTCTTCCTCAGTAAGGGTCCTGGAAGAACAATTGGAAACTAGTGACAGGGACTTTGGTCTCTGTAAAAAAGGTGAAGAGACCCTAGAAGGGACTGGGTCCACTGAAGGAGAATATCTAGTTGTCAGAGGACAAGGAGAATCAACTGTCGAATCCGATGTATGCAGAGTCGGGTCCAAAGCACTCTTAGCTGGCATACGTTTGGTCAATTTAGGTTTCAGATCCAATAATGCAGTCGGATCCGAGTTATCTGTGTTCTCTAGTTTTGGATCCGAGGTTGAAGTTGGATCAAAGGACTTAGTTTTCTTTTATTTGGGATTCTAGGGAGAAGATGAATCTGAAGAAGGCCTGTTCTGAAGGTGGAGTGAACCCAAACATTGCACACAAAGCGTGTGGATATCAGAGAAAGGAACTTTGTGTCCACATTTCTCACATTTTTTAAACCCATCCGGGTTTTTGCTCTTATCAGCCATACTGAAGAAAAGAACTACAGAACTGTAGAAGTATACTAGCAATAGTATATGAAAGAGTACAACTGTACTAAAAAAGTGGAAAGGGAGCTTAATGAATGGAGAAAATAAGATTTAAGAAGAATTAGAAATATACATATTCAAAAATACAGATAGAACTGAAAACTATTACTTTTGAGTTAAAAACAATCACTTATCTGCTTGAGAGAAGCTGGAACCACATCTTTCACTTTCAAGTGGCAAACAAGAGCTGTGGTAATTGGGGTTGATGCATTGTGGGTAAGGGAGTAGATCGAGAGTTGCTTGTTAACACGAGCTTTGGCAAACGGCCGAGTCAGATCCCTGCTATCAGATCCGAACCCTTAAGTTGAGGACAGAATAAAAATTGTCAACATCAGATCATAAGCTGTCAATACTCCATTACTAACAGTGTGATATGCCTTGGATTTCTGTTTTGCCATATCAGGTAAGTGCAGCATACACGCATGTCATTCCACATGTTTTCTGGATGACAGCTGTCCCCCTGTGATGATGTAGTGTTGTTGTATCATGGTTTGGCAATACTGATGCCATGTGGGATCATATACAGGTATATCCTGTCTATGTGCAATCTTTCTTTTCTGACTGCATTAAACAGCAATGTAATGTTAATCTTTACACAATGTTACAAATAACATATTATTTCATGGTACATGAATACATACTGACAAACAAATTTACCTCTAACATGTGAGTATTCAGTGATTTACTGCTGATGTGCTGTAATGATGCTCACAAAAGTGTCTTCTGTTCCATAATGACCAGGATGGTTGACATAGACCTGCATTTCTTTAGATGACATTTGCATGATAGGATATGTTATGTGCTTTTGATCTTTAGCTTACTTACATATGCATGTTGATGTGACATGATTGCACACTACTGTGTATGTGTGTTTTATACATGTCCTGTTCTGTAGACATAAGCAATCCATCTGGCCATTTGACATATATTTTCCATTTTGTTAAATGTATGGCTATGTGGTTTCTACAGCACCCTGTGTGCTTTACACATGCATTTGCTTTACCCTGATGTCGGCCCAGTTTTTCCTCCCTCCCACCTTCATATAGGTTCATAGGTTCATAGGTAGGTACTAGGCTATTGGCCCAAGGGCCTAAGTAAGCCTAGCCAACAAGGTTTCCTGGCTTACACCACCCAATAAATTATTTTATTGTGCCCCTGGTGAGCAGAGCCACAGAAGTGATTCCTGGGGTGTATTTCCTATTACCCATCCTTTCACCATTCAATATTTCACTATTATTTTTTGCAGGTATATTTTCCTTTGTTAAAAGTACCATCCATTGCCATTTATTAATATGACACAGTGAACATGTGACACATGTGGGCATTGTACACTGTTGGACACATGCACACAAATTGCTGACTAATGACACTGTTGGACATATGCACACAAATTGCTGGCTAATGACACTGTTGGACATATGCACACAAATTGCTGGCTAATGACACTGTTTGACGTATGCACACAGGTTGCTGGCTAATGTCTGCAATGCGGCCTTGTTCTCATTACACTTGTGTGTTACTCACTGTAGTTTTTTCACATCCATGTGCACAACCTGCTATGTTCATTATGCTGTACTGTTACATTTTTGAACATACTATTGCATGTCATTGGTGTATGTATGTGTATGTGTGTATCAACATTGATTTCATGTACATTCCATTTATGCCAGTGACATATATACATACACATCTACACCTGTGTGTTGACTTTGACATGGCATATGTGTGTGTAACATATACACATTCCATTACACTCTTGTTTGGGTTGTGTATAACTACTTGTATATGTAGCAGCATTTGTTGCTCTTCTGTAGTACTTCTGTTTGGCACTGTGCTTGGTTGTTTACCTTTCACATGCATTGTCTTAGGTCTGGTTCTGTCCTTTGATGGAGTTGTCTACCACTGTTAGACCTGCATATGCGCATATGCTCATCTGGATGTTGCTTGGCCTACACGTGCACTGCTAATGGACTGACTGGATATGTGTATATTTATCCAACGTGTGCTACGAACATACTTTAGTGAGCTCTCCTCCAAGTCTAAATCAGAAATCTGAGGAGAAAATCCTGTATCTGATCTTTTATCTTCCTATCCAGATTCAGAATCATGAGTTTCTTCAGGAAAAGAGGTATCCCTCTTTCTTTGTTTTACCAGAAACCACATTAAAAGAAGGATCAATAGCCTGAGTGAAACCCTGAGGCAGACCCAGTAAATTACTCTTGTCTAAAGAAATTTGAGAAGGAGTAGATACTGTCTAAAGAAATTTGAGAAGAAGTAGATATATATTTATTCTTCTGTTTCTTTCTGACAGGAAAAAAATGGGTCCAGCTTTGTTATTAATGTCAGCAGCAGCTTCTTTTGGGATGGGAACAATATTCTGAGTAAACAGAAAAGCCTTCCCTTTTTCCTCTCCCTGGACCAACAAAAGTGGATCTCCCTTGCCTTCTGATGGGACCTTTATAGCTGTAGATGAAGTGACTAACCCCCAGGTCTTAGTGGCTGTAGGTGCTACACCAGAGGGATCTATGTTAAAAAAAGTGATCTGAGGAACCTGCTTTGGCCAGAGCAGAGACAGCTACCTGCAAATGAGGCAAACTGCTAGCATGCCATGGTAGCAATGGCTTTTTTTCTTTTTGTGGCTTGAAGAAGGACTGACTGTGGGGCTGTTAGGTTTTAAAAGTCATTTTTTGTCAGAAAAACAGAGTAAATAACACTTTAATACACTTTGCCAGTCCCCAAAATCAAAATAACACAATTTCTTAAGAGCAGAAATGGCTTTAACTACTTTAAACAACAATTAAAACTGACAAGAGAAAAAGTGCACACCCAAGTACAGTTAAGTCTTGTGACAGTCAATTAAAACACAACCTCTTAACTTAATAACTTTTTAAACTACAAACTATATTAAAACAGCATTCTTTGTATGTGGAAGCTTTTTCCCCAAAGTGAACTGTAGAATATGTGTGTGTGTTTTGTACCCTTAAGAAGCATTTCCAAGGACAGCGTGTGCATATAAATAGCAAGCACGTGCTAGCTTCAGTCCCATTTTGACAGTGCAGCCAGAGTGTGAACATGTATGAATGTGATAGTCAGTTTGTTTATAAGTTTATCTAAGCTAAAGTTACTTAGCCTCAATCCTGATGTGTTTTACATTATAAAGCTGATTGAACAGTAACCACAACTGTTTGTGGTTACCAGACCAGATGAGCGACATAGTGTCAGAACTGGGATTCCAGAGACTGTGTTTTCAGAGCTACTAGGTGCAGAGTTAGCAGTGTAGGTAAACTAAGTGAACTGGGAGAAAAAACAAGGGCCAGAAATGAACTAAAGGTAAAGAAAATTTGTATGAACGATTTATTTATTAAAAAGATAAAACAGAGCATTACAAGGACACAAAATGCATTGTTAAGCAAACAAATAGCATGGAAACATTTATTAAGCAAACAAAAGGCACAAAAAAGCTTAATAAGTGAAATGTTTGAAGTTAAGATTTTTAATAAAACGATTATCAGAAAAGTACATAAGGGGTTCAGAATTACCTCAGAATTGCAAAATGAGCATGTTTAAAGTAAATCAAGCAAGTTTAGTGTAAAATGAGCACACGAAAAGTATAATGGGCATGAAAAGAGATTAAATGGGCAAAACAAATATAATAAAGGGCGAAAAGGGGCACATTAAGCATAAATAAAGCAAGGTGAATGCATGCTTTTTGGCAAATTACTGTGTTTTGGCATAAGCTACTATTTCACATTGATTGAAGCTATTTGTGTCCCTATTAAAAGAATGAAAGATTAAAATGTCAAGCGCTGTAAACAGTGAAAATGCCAGACATCGATGTATGTTTTGTGAGATCACAAAACAGTGAAGATCAGAAAATTTGCCCTTTCCTCACTGTAGTGCGATCTTGGAATCAGTATATATAATTAGCGGGGGGTGGGAGTGCAGCCCCCCACAATAAAGGTTTCGATGTTATGTATTTTCACCGTTTACAGAGTTCGTGTTTTTGAAATTTCGTTGATATAATATAGACCCAGCTATTCAGGGCATAACTAGAATTATTCAAAGTATCTCAATCTGTGTAAAAGGGGTCTATATTAAATTAGCGAACACTTAGAAAAGCGAACACTAATTCATCAACCCCTTTTAAGCGAAAGCTTAAAATCTCGAACACCCAGAACAGGGAAAAAAATCACTGAACCGGCTCTGGGAGTTCGCCATTTCTTCCACTATGGTGCGATCTTGGAGTTGGTATATTTAAGTAGGGGGGGGTGTGAGGGGCAAAGCCCCCCACATTATAAAATGTTTTGAGTTTTTATTTATTTATTTATTTATTTTTTGTGTGTGGACCAGCGATTTTTTTCCCTGAGAAAAGAAAAGCTGTTCCGGGTGTTTGAGATTATAAGCTTTCACTTAAAAGCGGTCGATGAATTAGCATTCGCTTTTCTAAGTGTTCGCTAATTTAATATAGACTCGTGTAAAAGTGCTTACAGTGTATGTTTATTACTGTGCATTTATTCCAAAGAGTTTATTGTGAGCAAAGTGCAAGTATTTGGTGAAGTGAAATCAAAATACAGTCATTTCAAAAAGCTTCTTTTGCTGGGTGTGTCTATTCGCAGAGTTCCGCCATTCCAGAGTGTTTCTTGCACTGTACAGAGTTATTTAGAAAAGTACAGTCATTTAGGAAGAGTTTCAGCATGCTATGTACTATTTATTTGCAAAGTTCGGTTACTTCAAAAGGTTTCTTACTCTGAGCTTCTTCTGCCCAGTTTATTCGCTCAGTGCAGTTATTTTGAAATGTTTCTTATACTGATAAGAGGTGATTTCTCAAAGTACAGTGATTTTTAAGAGTGTTCTTATGCCAAGGAGACTTATTTCGCAAAGTATTACACAAAGTTCAGTTATTCAGAGGCTTATTGTGCTATTGAGCATAGTTACAAGTACTAGCATACATGTCTGGCATATGTGTATGTTTGTGTGTTCGTGCATACTTGCAAAAGCCTTCACTGGTATGTGTTAATATGGCAGAGGCATTTCACAGGCCAGATCCACTTGTATTTGATCAGAATATTGCAGAGAATTGAAGAATATTTGAGCAAGAGTACAATATTTTCATACAAGCAGCTTATTCTGACAAAGATACGCACAACAGGACATTCATTTTGCTAAACCTATCTGGGTCAGTGGCTATTGAAAGAGAGCATTTATTTGTGTATGCACCAGCAGTATATGAAGAAGATGGGGAAAACCATCATATTGTTGTACAGGCTGAATCAAGGGAAGATCTTGAGTGTTTGAAATGCAAATTCAGAGAAATGTGTAACCCCCAGACAAAGGTTACATTAGAGAGGCATTTGCTTTACACAAGTGATCAAAATCCAGGAGAAACTTTTGCAGCTTATATTACTGATCTGAGAAACAAAGCTAAAACATGTAGGTCTGGTGATTTAAGAGATGAGTTAATAAAGGACAGGCTTGTGTGTGGCATTAATAGTGCTGCTGTGAGAACGATTTTGCTTTGTGACAGTGATTTAATGCTAAGCAAAGCTACTGAGATTTGTCAAATTCATGAAGTTACAGAAAGGCAAACAAGTATGCTTGCAAGTGATAAAAGCATAGTTTCAGCAGGCTCCAGAGCAAATGTAGGCAACATCCAGCATGTGGCTAGCAGAAACAGGCCTAAGCACATGGCAGCTGCAGCCCCTGCAGGTGTGGCAGGGAAAACCAGTAGTCTTCTAGCAAGTTCTAAGACTAGTTTGGTTAAAAGTGCATGCTCAGTGCAGCATAAGGGTGAATAGGAAAAACCCAGGTCATACTTTTATTGTTAACTGTCGCAATTGTGGTACCAACTATGAGTCTAAAAGAGAAAAGAACTTAGCATCTGGTCAGCAATGCCACAAGTGTAAAACATTGAACCATTTTCAAAAGTTTTGCAAATCAAGTAAACGTCACTCAGTTATAAAGAAAGGTCACTTAAAAAAGCAAGTTGATCATATAGAAAGCTGCAACCCTACTTTCTATGTAGATGGTGTATCAGTACTTGGTGAAAAGATTAATGCAGTACATTTGTTGGTAAAGAATGAAGTGTTTTGTACTATTCTGATCAATGGTAAAACCATCAAGCTCAAAGTAGACACTGGTTCAAAGTGTAATGTTATGTCAGCAGAAACATTTGCTAAAGTGAGAGCTGATGAGCAACTTAATGTGGCCAGTTGTATGAAACTTGTTTCTTATGGAGGTGAATAAATTCAAACCAAAAGCTCAGTAGTGCTTTCATGTTATTTAGCTGTGAATAGTTACAGTTTACTATTTTATGTAGTCCGAAGATCTGTGCAGTCATTATTGGGTCCCAGAGACAGTTTGAGTATGAATCTGCTTTCCTTTACCAAGGAAGTCCATCATATAAGCACAAGTCCCAGTTCCAGTTTCACTGAAGCTATTTCCTCAGAGTATGCTGATGTTTTCGATGACAAGCTAGGCAAACGTCCAATTGTGTATTCTATGAAGTTAGACCCAGAGGTCAATCCAGTGGTCAGACCAGCAAGAAGACTTTTGGTAGCTATGCAGAGAAAAGTCAAAGCTCAGCTAGATAAAATGGTGCAGCAAGGTGTAATTTATCCAATTACAGAACCTACTGAATGGATGTTGTCCATGGTAGCAGCTCACAAAAAAGGTTCAGATAAAATCAGAATATGCATTGACCCAATTGATTTGAACAAAGCATTAAAGAGACATCATCATCCTATGCATACAATCGAGGAAGTTGCAGCCCTGATACTGAATGCCACTGTTTTTTCTGTCTTGGATGCAAAGAGTTCATTTTGGCAAGTGATGCTTGATCGCAATTCTTCACTACTGACTACATTCAGTACCCCACTTGGAAGATATAGATTCCTTAGGATGCCATTTGGAATAAATGCTGCAAGTGAAGTCTTTTGGCATGCAATGGAGCAAATTTTTCAGGTTATCCATGTGCCATACTAGTAGATGATTTATTGGTCAGAGGCAATGGTGAAGCAGAGCATGACAGAAACCTCAGGAAAGTTCTAGAAAGAGTAGGTGAAGTGAACCTGAAGCTCAATCCTCAGAAGTCCAAATTCAGACTACCAGAAGTTACATATGTCAGTCATTTATTTATTAGTACTGGCTTACGACCAGACCCGTCCAAGCTAGCAGACATTCTTGAGATGCCAGCAGCAGATAATGTTCAAGATCTAAAATTTTTTTCTTGGTATGGTCAACTATTTGGGCATGTTTATACCAGAGTTCAGTGAGTTGACAGCACCTTTGATTG
The DNA here is from genome assembly GCF_019279795.1 of Protopterus annectens. Taxonomy (NCBI): domain Eukaryota; kingdom Metazoa; phylum Chordata; order Ceratodontiformes; family Protopteridae; genus Protopterus; species Protopterus annectens. The sequence continues at coordinate 9,205,332 of NC_056744.1, forward strand.
AGCTGATGCACAAAAATGTTTCATGGTCTTGGTTAGAATAGCACCAGAGAGCATGTGAAGACCTTAAGCAGAAAATTGCCACCCCACCTACATTAAGATACTATGATGTCAATAGACCAGTGACTCTTTCTTGTGATGCTTCAAAATTTGGTCTTGGCGCAGTTATTCTTCAAGAGGGAAGACCAGTAGCCTATGCATCTAGAAGTCTTACCCAGACTGAAATGCAATATGCTTAAATTGAAAAAGAACCCTTGGCAATTATGTTTGCATGCTCAAAGTTTCATGATTATATTTATGGCCGAGCTATTCAGATTGAAAATGATCATCAACCTCTAGTCACTATTTTAAAGAAGCTTATGCATTCAGCTCCAGCAAGATTACAAAGAATGATGCTCAAATTGCAAAAGTACGACTTCAAAATGGTCTATACAAAATGCAAACTTTTTTATCTGGCTGATGCCTTATCCAGATCACCTAGGAATACAATGGAACAGCTTGATGCAGAGAATTTTGACTTTGATGTCATGGAAGTGCATAATTCTTTTACCACGAGACTTGATAAGCTGAGAGATCATAAAAGATTGATCCAGTTTTACAAAAGCTCAACCACTTCATCAATGTTGGATGGCCATCTAAGCAATCTAGCGTACCGCCTGAAGTGCAACCTTATTTTCCTTAAGAGATGAGATGTTGATGGAAGATGGTATTATTTTCAAAGATCCTAAACCTGTTGCTCCTACTGCCTTACAACATAAATATATCCAGATTTTGCATCATAGTCACCCAGGTTCCAATTCTACCAAAAGAGGGGCAAGAGGACTAGTATTCTGGCCTTCTCTAGCAAAATACATTGATAAAGTACTTTCTTCTTGTTTAGTATGCAATAGTACTAAACCGCATTTGCAAAAAGAACCACTTCATCTAAGTCAAGTTCCTGAACCACCTTGGTTAACAGTAGCCACTGACATATTCGAGTGGAACAATCAGCATTACTTGGTGTTAGTAGACTCTTATTTGAACTGGTTTGAGATCGATTTACTACCTATTATAATGTCCACTGCTGTTCTCACCAAGTTGAAACATCATTTCTCAGTCCATGGGAGTCCACAGAAGCTTATCTCTGACAATGGTGCCCAATTTACCAGTTAGTTGTTTCAGAAATTTGCAAAAGAATGGGACTCTGTACATGTTACTAGTAGTCCTGAATACCCACAGTCAAATGGACTAGCTGAACATGCACGTGAGCGTACAGAGTACAAATCAATTACTAGAGAGTCAAAGCATGACAATACCAATGTCTTTTTGAATTTACTCACTCTCAGAAACATACCCCATGATGATATACTTGGCTTGCCTGCTCACAGGCTTCTATCTAGGCAAACCAGAACAACCTTGCCTATCAGTTCCAGTTTGTTGAGGCCTAAAACTAAAAACAACAGAGCAATCAAAGCCCAACTATTCAGAAAGCGTTCTTTCCAAAAGTCCAGCTTTGATAAATAGAGCAGATTTATTCATCCATTGAAAGAAGGAAAGACAGCAAGGATACAAATAGTGAAAGGTTTCGACCAGATTCATCAAGTAACAGGTATATGTGCCAAGCTGAGATCCTACTTCATAGAATCTGAGGGTGTGGAATACAGGAGAAATTGCAGAAATCTTCTTCCTGTATCAGAATTGATATCGCAGCATTGTTCCTGTGATACAGACTCTAGATCTCAGAGCAATCCAGACAATGTTCCCGTTGCAGAACATGTCTTAAAAATAAGTTATGTTCTTACCATAACATTCCATCTGTATTGTCAGTCATCATTCATTCTTGACTAATGTGTTTGGTTCCGAATCTTCGGAACCGACTCAGCCGTTATACAAAGCTCGTACCAGCCAAAAACTCTCGAGCTAAGCTTCTACCCATACTGCCTCCCTTCTCATTACCTCAGATCGAGTTTGCCTACCAATAAGAAAATACGGAAGCTCTGTCTGAGAAACAACCCTATAACAACCCCAGGATTAGTTCTTAACCTCCAGGAGTCTCTATGAGGGGGAAGGAGGGTGGGATGTAAAGAATAAATGAAGATCGACAACACAGATGGACTATTATGGTAAGAATATAACTTCTTTATCTGATGTTGTCAATCTTCATTTATTCTTGACTGATAGGACAGAGTCCCCAGCTACTTTAGATCCTGGGAAGCCCTAAGGAAGGATATTTCTGAGCCAAAGAGCCAAAGAATACCCTTCCTTGGAGACCATGTCCAATTTGTAATGAGTTATAAAGGTATGAGGAGTAGCCCAAGTTGCAATTGCACATATGTCTTTCATAGAAGCTCTGGAATGGAAGACTGCTGAAGTGGAAACAGATCTTGTAGAATGAGCTTTAACTTTTGTTGGTAATTTGAGTTTATTCTGGTTGTATATAAAGGTAATGCAGTCTCTTAACATTTCAGTAAGGTAACCTTTGAAACAGGTTTGCCCAATCTGGCACCTGAAAAGGATAAAAATAGTTGTTCTGATTTTCTAGAGGGCTTTGTTCTGTCCAAGTAAAAATGTAATTGTCTGTGGATGTCCAACATATGCAAGCAGTACTCTCTTTTGTTTGAAAATTTTGATAAAAAGACTGCTAAGTCTATAATCTGATTGATATTGGACTCTGATAAAACTTTTGGAAGGAAGGAGGGATTGCCTCTGAGTGATACTTTTTCTTTGTGGAAGATTACATAGGGATGATTCACACACAAAGCCTGTAACTCTGAAATTCTCCTAGCAGATGTGATAGCCACTAGGAAGAGGGTATTCCAAGATAAAAACTTGAGGTCACAAGTGGCTGCTGGCTCGAAGGGCTGACGAACTAGGTATTATAAAACTAAGGTCAAATCCCAAGGTGGTAGTGGCTCTTTGAAAGCAGGGGTTAAATGCTGAGTGTCTTTAAGAAAAACTTTGCGCAGACAATGAGACATCAAGGAATGATCCTCAAATCTATTATGGAAATTCAAAATGGCAGCTAGATGAACTCTAATGGTAGAAGATGAGGCCCCCAATTGAAATAAGGTGTCTAAGTATTCCAGGACCTTATCAGCTGGTGCTGAGAAAGGATTAATGCCATTTGTACACATGCAAATAGAGAATCTTTTCCATTTATTTAGGTAAATTTTTCTGGTGGACAGTTTATGTGAAGCCAGAAGTATCTTTTGCACTGGGGAGAGCATGTTGTTCTGCCTGGCAATTACTGGAACTGGAGAAACCAAGCCATCAGCCTGAGATGTTGAAGGTTGGGCTGCACCAACCCTGAGGGTGAGACAACAGATCTGGAGTTGGATCCAGAGTCCACGGGCAGTGAACCAGGTGAGGCCAAAGAAAGGGAAACCAGACTTGACGGGGCCAGTAAGGTGCAATGAGAATCACTTAGCTTCTCAGCCATTGGGCTTTCCTCAGAAACTGGGGAATTAGCAGAATTTTGGGGAAAGGCATACAGAAGTGCCAATCATGAAGAAGTGCATCTCTCAGGGAGTCCCCGCAAGGGAGAATTAGGGCAAAGTAGCTGCTGCATTTGTGGTTTATGGGAGAGGTGAACAGATTGCAGCAAGGCTGACTGCATTGGTGAAAGATCTTTGTCGCTACATTGGGATTGAGAGACTACTCATGAGGTAGAAGGATACACCTGCTCAGTTTGTCCGCACTCACATTGGAGTTCCCCGAGATATGAGTTGCTGTCAGAAAGTGGTTGGAGGTGATTGGCCATTGTCAAACTCTCAGGGCTTCCTGACATAGGGGGTAGGATCTTGTTCCCACTGTTTGTTGATATACTAGATTACAGATATGTTGTCTGATTGGATGGCAATTGTTCCTGAAGGAATGACAGAATGAAATGCTTTGAATGCTAAAAGCACTGCCCTCAATTCTATGACATTGATGTGCAAATTGGCCTCTTGTAGGGACCAAGTGCCTTGGACAGTTTTTCCCAGAAAATGCCCATCCCACCCTATCTTGGAAGCATCTGTGGTCACTATGGCCTTGGGCTGAGAGGGGGGAAAAGGATGCCTCCATAAATTTTTTTCTGTGTGCTTTACACATGCATTTGTTTTACCCTGATGTTGGCCCAGTTTTTCCTCCCTCCCACCTTCATATAGGTTCATAAGATAAATTATCAAGACTGGATGGGACATGAAGTGTGTCAGAAATTACCACTGTGATGCCAAGAGCCATTGAAGCAGCCTCATGTGATACCTCGCTAGGGGAAATAATTTTATTGTTGCTGCCATGGATCCAAGAAGTTGTAGTAACAGACAAGCAGGAACTTTGTCTTGGGAGAGGATAATTTGTAGTAGGGATCTTAGCTTAGGAACCTGTGATGAGGAAGGGAGGCCACACAGGATATTGTATTTAGTCTTGCTCCAATAAATTCCAGATCCTGCGTGGGAGACAGGTGTGATTTTTCTTTGTTGCCTGAAATGCCTAAAGTGTTGGCAAGATGTAGAACAAAGTCTATGATGCAAAGCAATAGATGCCTGGGGGGGGTTGGGGCAGTGAGGAGCTAGTCATCTAGATATGGAAACATACAGAATCCCTGTAGTCTCACATGAGCTGCTATGACTGCCATCCATTTGTTGAAATTTCTGGGGGCTGTGGTAAGGCCAAAGGGCAGTGCTCAAAATTGCTAATGACTGGCTCCTAGCTGGAAGCAGAGATATCTTCTGGAGCACTTGTCGATCTTTATATGGTAATACACATCCTGAAGATCTATAGAGCACATCTAATCATCCTTCTCTAGAAAGGGAAGGATAGACTGAACTGTGACCATCCAGAATTTTGTCTGTTGCACAAATTTGTTCAATAGGCTGAGATCCAAGATTGGCCTCCAGTCTCCTGTCTTTTTTGGCACTAAAAAGAATCTTGAGTAGAATCTGGATCCTATCTGGTCTGGTGGGACTGGTTGGATGACTCTTTTTTGAAGCAGCTTTTGAACTTCTAGTGCTGCTAGATCCCCCTGACTGGGTGGAATATTGGGGATTCACCTTTGGGGTTTGGGGAAAAGAGTGGAGGGAATGCCATAACCTCTGGTAATTATTGTCTGCACCCAGGAATCTGATGTTATTGTGAGCCAGGCTGAGTGGTGCAAAGAAAATCTTCCCTTGACTGCTTCCACAGGTAAGCAATCAGGCCTCCACTCAGGAGAACTTGTAGGGTTGTCCAGAAAAAGAATCTCTGGAACCCTAGTTACACAGGCCTCCTCTGCCATGGGAGGGCCGTCTTCCAGAAGAGTTCCCCCCTCTGCCCCAAGGGGAATTTTCACCACGTGTGTCTCAAAAAAGGCCCTTGGGTCTTCTTGAACCACATTTTTCCACTCCTCTGATTTCTGGAGTAAGGTTGTTGTGGAGTGGAAAAACACACGCCCACAGCAGAAAGGGTCTTCCCATCCTTTTCACACCTGGCTAACATGTCTCTAACTTTTGGGCCAAACAGTGAGGCAGCATCAACAAGAGCAGTGACAAAGGAAGACTTGAAGGGGTGCACAAAATCACACAAGCGCATCCAGGCATGGTGCCTAATGGCAACACCTGTACCTGCTGCTCTAGACGTCCCTTCAGCTTTATGCACAATAAGCCTCATAGACAAATTTGAGATGGACTCCAGGGTGGCAAGCTGAGAGGCAACCTTATCTCAAACCTCATCAGACACTGCTCCTGCAAGGGTATCTGAAAGCTCAGTTATCACTCAGATCTCTTTGGAGTTTAGCGAAGTGTGCCAAGAAGTTCATGGACCAAATAGCAAAGGTCAGTGAAGTAAAGACCCACTTCCCGAATCTCTCCATCGTCCGGGACTCTTGGTTTGGAGGATGGACAATTGAACTCTTTTCAGCAAGTTCCTTTATGGTGGCTGCCGCCACCACCATGGCATCCACTGCTAGACCCTTAGACCAATGGGGCTGATCCTCTGGGGCTGAAAGAATCTTGTCTGGTCTCCAGGGAATAGGGTCTATGGTGTCAGGAGCCTTCAACGCACACTGAAAGATTAACTTGATTAGATCATCAGCAGGCAGAGTCACCCAAGAAGTAGATGGATGGGCACGAAAAGCTTGCAAGAAAACAGATTCCTCAGAGTGTGGTTTTGAGGACTTCCAATCACCCCTCTGTTTTAATATTGCCAGGATGTCTCCAAAGGAAACATCTTCAGGGAGTGACTGTGGGGACCCTTCCCTTTCATCGTAATCTGTATCCTCAATGATTGATTCTTGTGGAGAATCTTGGTGCTTCCTCTTGTATGATCTCTTATTGGGTGGCTCCTTAAGGGGAAGTTCTGAGGAGGACTCCAAAGAGGGGGGACCCTAAACTAGGGTATCTTGCTGTTCTTGTGCCTGCTGTCCAGAAGTAGCAGATTGTGGCAGCTGTGAACCAGGGGGAACAAAAATATGACACTCTGACAGGGATGGAACCAACTGAGAGCTTGCTGAGGCCAAAGCTCTCCATAATCTGGAAGGCAGGCCTACCTGAAGAGGGATGGGAGCTCAGAATAGAGAAAGACAACCTCAAAACTGGGATCACACCCTGCTCCGACGAGCTTCTCGCCAGACTAGGAGCTAAGAGAGGACTTGAAACTACCATGGTACCAAGAGCCACAGACAGTGCCACAGAAAAAAATCGGAGCCAATCCAAGGAAACTGGAACCAGCAGCCAAGTCACTGTCCCATGGGTGCAAATGTTCCGAAGAAGCCAAAGACCACAGAGTAGAATCCAGCACTGAGAGATCCGCTATCAGCACCAAAGAAGTTGGCACCGGGATCATCGAAGCAATGGGCTCCAAGACCTGGGGGAAGGTTGAAGGAGGAATTATATGTAGGAGTTCTGGGAGAGTATGCCTTGGCTCCGGGAGGGAGGGAGGTTCGAGAAAGTGCAAGGAGGCCTCTGGCTGTGAAGAGCTGATGCTCTAATCTGACTACATCCAATTCTGATAGACTGCTGGAGGAATGGGTTGACATTCCCAAAGGAGATTCAGGTCTTTCCACAAAGGGACTCAGTTGTTGACCCAAAAAGGGGTCTATGGAAGGGGAATATCTAGTCCGTGGGGTACTTGTAACATCAACCTTCAGGACCATGGTCTGCTGAATAGGGAGAGAAAATGAAACAGAATGAGAGTAGATGTAACAATTGTCTGTGACGGAGATGTTGTCAGTGCCAAAGTCGTGGCTGGTGCAGAAGTGATTTTTGTAAGATTAACAGTAGATGGCACTGATACTGATTTTGTTGTTTTCGGTACTGGAAGAGAAGGCAATGACATTTTCATAAGTTTCACCTTCGGTTCCAAAGAGACTGTCAGAACCAGGGATTTTTGAGATTTGGAGTCATGTACCTTAGGGGAAGACAGTACCGAATGGCTTTGTTTTTTTGTCTCAAACTGTGGAGATTTTGAAGTCTCCGCCTCAGAAAGAGTTTCACCAAAGGGACATTTTAATAAGCCTTTGAGAATTAACTTGTTATGTCTCTCTGCAAGATTTCAGGCACTAAAGCCCTTACAAATATCACAAGGAGGTTGAATTTCCAGATGAGGGACCCCAGATAATAAATGAAAGAGAGATGCCCATTGGAATTGGGCATCTTTCTGCCACAGTCCTTACATTGTTTGAACCTGGAGGTTCCTTTTTGTTTCTCTGCTATGTTTTGTCAAAAGCAATGGAATGCACACACACACACACACACACACACACACACACACAAACACACACACACACACACACACACACACACACACACACACACACACACACACACACACACACACACACGCACACACACACATGCACACACACGCACACACACATACAAACACACACACACTTGCTCGTAGTGAAAAAAGATTTAGAAAAGTAAAAGTCCTTTCTTTTTTTATATTATATACCAACTATGGCATATATAGAATACCCACACAAGTAAAGGAAGGAAAGAAACAGGAGAAAAAATACCAACGATGGTATTGAAAGGTTAGCAATGGTAAGAGGGAAGGAGAGGCTTAATACCAACAATGGTAAAGTAGAGATACCCTGAGGTAAAAACAGGGATAGAAAGCTTCAAACAAAGTCACTCACACAAAAAAAGTTAAACGACAGTAAATATTAAGATATGAAGGAGTTTTGAAGTATAATAGTAAACAAGTCAGAAACATTTGTAGCACTTAGCTGAGAGCATTGGTTGACATGTCCAATTTTCCATGCGGCAAACAAACAAGATCTGAGGTAATGGGAAGAGAGGCAGTATGGGTAGAGTCTTAGATCGAGAGTTTTTGGCTGGCGCAAGCTTTGTATAACGTCCAAGTCAGTTGTGAGGATTCAGAACCGAACCCATCAGTCAAGAATGAATGAAGATTGACAACATCAGATCTCCTACTTCTGTTCCTAATAATGTTCCTGATGTCCCCAATGTTGAACATTCAGCAGAGACAGTCCCAGTTGCTAGACCTAGTTCTAATTTCTATGTCACATGATTTGGTTGTATTTCCAGACCTAGCATGAAATACACAGCAACCTGGATATAATTGTCTGTATGTATTTAGTTCTGTATAATTGCATGTCAAAGAATTATTTTGTACCAACTGCATGCCAATCAATGTCATCAGTAATGCATGACTCTTTTCTCAAAGAGGGAGGATGTATATTATGCATGTGTGTTGTACCTTTAAGAAACTTTTCCAAGGACACCACATGCTTATAAACAGCAAGCACGTGCTAGCTTCAGTGCCATTTTGAGAGTGCAGCCAGAGTGTGAATGTGTATGAATGTGATAGTCAGTTTGTTTATAAGTTTATCTAAGTTAAAGTTACTAAGCCTCAATCCTGATGTGTTTGTACACAATAAAGTTGCTTGAACAGAACCCACAACTGTTGATCTGTTTTATCCTAACCAGGCAAGCGACAGGAGCTTAAATGCCCAGCAAAGGAACAGCACAAGTTAACTATTAATCCTTGAAAGTTAGCAGAGGAGCTCTCTCTTCAGAGGCAGGAAAGCTCTAAAGGTCTTGGTGCCCAAAATTGTCTTTTAGTGAGCTCAGCTCATGCTGTCTAATAGTCTGGGTGCAGGCAAGGCACCTGAAGCTTTAGAAGCTAGCTGGCTGCCTGCTATATCCTTAGCAAGATGTAACCCATATAACTAAGGTTACTGCGACAGTGATCACTATAATGACCATTAGTAAAATACATCCCCACACCACTGCTGTTCACAAACGTAAGACAACTTATGAGACGCATAGACAAAGCCTGGAACTCATGGCTTAAAAATGAAACTGAATCTAATAAAACATTATGTATTCCCCATTGTGTTCAATCTGTGTTGCCCATTTTCATTCTTCCTCAACTGATGGGTTTGGGAGACTTGGATCTGACTTGGCTGTTTTTTCCAGATTGTAGGATCCTAAAACTCTCAAACTGTGTTGGAGCCTTCCTGTGTCCTGAAAGAGTGCTCTTCAAACTATCTGGAGATATACAGAGCTGAGTATATTTTTCTGGCACTTCAGAGTTGTGTACTGGTAATTGTTGTTTGACTAATTTTATATCATTGCTGGCTGACTTCAGAGTTGTGCACTGTTATTTTTGCTTCACTGTATAGTTTTTCAGATCTCCGCTGAAGGTGTTGGTTTTCCCATACCCATCCTCCCTATTCCTGTGTTGTTTTCGTAACTAGCTGTGTTGTTTAAATTTGGAGGTTTTTGCAGTTGCAAAAACTGTAGATTTGATCTGGGACACTCCCCCCAGTCCCATCTCTTTACCTCATTCTACCTAATAGACTCCTTCTGCATTGTTTTTAGTCATTTTTAATTTAATTGCATTTTTTAAACTGTTTGGTCTAACATTGCTACATACTCAAGTGTGCTAGCTTGCACTGTATTTGAATTGTTTTGACTGCTGTTTTAGTTACTTTTCTGTAACTAGTGTAGTCCAGATTCAGATTTGCTGTATCCAGGACTGTATGTAAGCTTCTAAGCCCCCCAAGCTTTCTGTGTTGGAGGGAAGCCTTCTAGCTTATCAGTGGGAGTGGTAAGCACTAGGTAACCTATCTACCACATAAGGAGTGGTTCTGGCCCAGAAATTGTAGTTACTGGCCATTTGGGCAGTTTTCCCATCTCTCTCAACTTTCTGATTTAAAAGCCCACATTTGCACTTGTTTCCCCCTTTTCCTGTAACTAGTTTAGTCCTGATACAGATTCTTACTTTTAGCACTTGAATTTGCTTATTCGTGATCAGCACTTGTTCAGAACTTGTAAGCACTAAATAACCTACTAATTACTACAGCACTCAACCTTCCTCATTACCTAGAGGAAAACAGTTTTGGTACTTACTTTCCTCACTTGCTTAGAAAAAAACAGCTCTTGTACTCACTTTCCTCACTTATCTAGAGGAAAATAGTTTTTTACTCAGGCATGTCCAAGGGTCAGCTCCCAGTGTTCTCTCCTGTCTATCTGATGAATCTGGGCATCTTGGGGCAATGTAGAAATTGCCTCATGTACACAGACAAACCTCTCCTCCTACCACCCAACACTACAACCTGTGAGAGATGCACTTATCTAGCCAAACTGGAGGTAAAGCTCTCTCCAAGCAAGACTGAACTTGACAGTCAAGAGGAGAAGGTAAACACTTGCACCACACCACACTCATCACATAGTCTCACTAAATCTACACCACCAAAATCCACACATAGAAATACAAAAACATTCACGGAGGCTCTCAATAATAATCTGCTCAAGCAACAGAGACCTCCAAAGCAGAAATGCAAGCAACCTCCACCCCCAACACAACCCAAATGACACATAGCCCGTAGACTCAGTGTGCCACTCAACCACAGCCAATAAGGCAAAACAACGTACCCAACACACTAGTCATAGGCAACTCTATAGTCAGGCACACTGATGTCCCACTCACCAGGCTAAACAAGGAGAAGGTTACTGTCAGCTGCCTGTCGGGTGCCAGGATCCGCCACATTACCCACGCACTCAGGTCACTCCACAAGTACAAATATGACTCTGTCATTGTCCATGTTGGTGTGAACGACCTGAGACGTACCTCCCTGGACTACATGAAAAGAGACATGGAAGAGCTCTCCGATCTTGTAGCCCAGGCAGGTATGACCCTAGCCCTGAGTAGCATTCTGCCATCACCCAAAATGATGCCGCAGTACAAGGACAAAATGATTGACTTCAACAATTGGCTAAGCTTCTGGTGCCATTCTAAAGGGATCCAGTATCTGTCTGCCTGGGATGACATGGTCGACAGACCATGATGCTTTGCCAGAGATGGCCTGCACCTGTCACCCCTGGGATTCTGGATACTGGCTAAGGTTCTTGCCGCCCCTATAGTGCCTTTTTTAGGCAAGGTTCAAATGATAAATTCACCACTGTAACAGGAACAGGCAAGCAAAAACTGAGGGTAATGCTACTCAATGCCAGAAGTCTAAATCTCAAAATGCACTCATTTGAGGCACTCCTTAAACTGCAGAACATCGATATCTGTACAGTGACTGAGACCTGGTTCAAGGCTCCAGAGAGCACCCCTGCACTACCAGGCTATAACTCATACCACACTTTTTGGCCATCTAACCTGGACCAGAACACCAAAGGCGGAGGTGTATCCATATTCATTAAGGATATCCACACCTCCAGGCTAGTTGCTCAGCATAATGCAGCCGAGGTTATTCAAGTGCAACTAACTCTGGGCAAAACTGCAATCCAAATTATAGCTTGCTACAGATCACCCACCATGCCCCAGGATTCCCACTCCTCTTTTCTTGATGTACTGGAAAATATTAGGGTTCAACCAAACACCCTAATAATGGGTGAGTTCAACTACCCCACCATTAACTGGGAAAACTACTCATGTACCAACTCCTTCACTCAACGCTTTCTGGAATTCATAAACTCCAATGCCCTGGATCAACTTATCCACACCCCCACCAGGGGCAACAATATCCTAGATCTAGTCTTTACCAATATGAGTGACCGGTGTTCCACACCTGAAGTCAATGCCTCATTGGTCCGATCCGACCATAAGCTAATTACCCTAGATATCCACATCCTGCCTCCACCCCCCATTAAGGAAACCATGGTAAAAAATGTCTCCAAAGCCAACTTCATGCTTCTTAAGACAGAAGTGGTGAACTTCATGACACCCATGGAGATGGACAATACAGTTACGACTACTGAATCCTACACAATTGCACTTTATAAGCACTTACAGGAGTGCATGGATCATGCTATCCCAAACAGAACCAAGATGCTATCCTCCAAAAAAAAGGAAGCCAATCTGGTGGTCCCCTGCCATAAACAAACTGTACAACAGAAGGAAGAAACTCTTGCAAATGAGAGTAAAATCCCATGAGTGGAGGAGCTCCCTGGTCAGCCTCAGTAAGAAGCTGTGATCCCTGATAAAATCCTCCAAAGCTAGTTACAAAAACAAAATTGCCACTGATTCTAAAGACAACCACAAAGCATTCTATAGCTATGTCAAGAATCTGAATGGCAACACTCAGATCTGCTCTGAGTTCCAGCACAATGGCACTAAATATACAGACCCAACTGATATTGCCAACATCCTGACAGATAGGTTCAGTGCTAACTTTACCTCACTCTCACCCCCTAAAGAGCCCATCTCTATACCGGAAGAATGCAAAGTTCCTGTAATCACGGCTGCACAGGTAAAAAACCACACTCTCCAAAGCCAAGAACACAGCATCCATGGGACCAGACAACATCCCAGGCTGCGTTCTACACGAACTACAGGACGAACTGGCACCCCACCTAAGTACCATGTTCAATCATAGCCTCACCTCAGGCTTTGTGCCTGCTGAATGGCACACACCAATGGTTATCCCACTCCACAAGGGGGGAGCCACCACGGACCCCGGGAACTACCGCCCCATTAGCCTGACGAGCCTGGTCTGCAAGGCCATAGAACTTATCATCATGGAACTTATAAACAAAGACATTGGTAATCTCCAGACTCTGGATCCCACCCAGTTCGGGTTTGTAAAAGGCAGATCATGTCTCCTAAACCTGATAGACTTCTTTGAAGCAGTCACCAAAGCCGTAGACAAGGGTAAGGTGGTTCACACAGCCTATCTAGATCTTGCCAAGGCTTTTGACACCATCCCCCACTCTGGAATTATAGATAAACTCACTAAACTAGGTATAAATCCCTATGTCACAAGATAGGTTGCCAACTGGCTCACTGAGAGAACCCACACTGTGAAAGTAGCAGACTCCAAATCCGACTTCAGACCAGTGACAAGTGGAGTACCACAGAGTTCAGTCCTGGGTCCTCTCCTATTTGGTATCTACTTCTCTGAAGTACAGGCTAACACAGGAGGTCTTTGGCTAACAAAGTTCACAGATGACTGCAAACTAGGAACCATAATCAAAACTCCTAACGATGTGGACATCCTACAAAAGGGCCTCACTGAGACAGATACCTGGTGTCAAAGCCATGGCCTCAAGCTCAATGCCAAAAAGTGCATTGTCATCCCCTTTGGCAAAAACTCTGCACCCATGTACTACAACATAGCCGGTAGTATACTTAACACCAAAAGTGTGATAAGAGACCTTGGGACACAGGTGGACAGTAGTCTCTCCTTTGATAATCACATTGCCACAGTAGTCAGGAAATCCTTCTACGTGGCACACCTCATCACAAAATGTTTCTCATCCAGAAAAAAAGAGGTCATTGTTCCCCTCTACTCATCACTCATTAGACCCATTATAGAGTACAATGCCCCTTTTGGTATGTACCTCACAAGACATCTACAACAACTGGAAAGGCCGCAGAAATACCTCACAAAGAGGATTACCGGCCTCAAACAGATGCCCTACGCAGACCATCTAAAAAAACTCCAGCTTTACTCCATCACATATCACTTACTCAGAGGTGATCTCTGCCTAACATACAAAGCTATGTCAAACCCAGAGCTGTTGGACATGCTCCACTTAAAGAAATCCCAATCCCTCCGAGCTACACGCTCTAGGGACCTAAACCTTGTCACCACAATAAACAGAACATGCCAGACGGATAGATTCCTGTCCCAGAGACTTCCCATACTCTGGAATAAACTACCTGTCTATATCAAACAAAGCTCCTCATTAGCACTCTTCAAGTAAAATCTTGATGATTGGATGGGAAATAGGAAATTCACCCCAGGGATCACCTCTGTGGCTCTGCTCGACAGTGGCACAGGAAAATATTTTCTTGGGTGGCAAAAGCCAGGGTACCTTTTTGGCTGGGCTTGTATAGGCCCCAGGGCCAATAGCCTAGTACCTACCTATGAACCTATGAACCTATGAACTCCTCTCTTTACTCGTAATGTCCCACCAACCTAACATACCTGATATCAAGTTTGCTGTCCCTAGATACAACAGGACAGTGGCAGATCTTAAAAAGGGAAGCTGGAGCTCAAACGAGTAACAGAGGTTCCTATAATACTCTTCGATCTCTCCAGAAGAAAATAAAAGAGGGGGTGGGGGGGTAGGAAGTTGAGGAAGAATGAAAATGCCCAACACAGATGGAATGTTATGGTGAGTACATAACTTTTTAATCTCATGTTGTAATTTTCATTCATTCCTCAACTAATAAAATAGAGTCCCCAGCTACCACAACCTTGGGAGGACCCTAAGGAAGGATGCTCCAGAGCACTGCTGAGCCAAAAGCTGCTCTTTTCCTAGAGACCAGATCCAGTTTATAAATAGTGATAAAGGTATGTGGATTAGCCTATGCTGCAGCTGCAAAAATACCATCCAAGGATGCTCTAGACCAAAAAGCTGAAGAAACCGCCACAGACCTAGTGGAATGGGCTCTAGGAGGTTTTGGAAAGATAAACTCAATTTTCCACAGACAAAGGTAATACAATCATTTAACCATTTGGCTAATGCAACTTTGGACACTGAGTTTTCTAATCTGGTAGAAGAAAAGGAAACAAACAATTGATCAGATTTCCTAAAGTTTGGTTCTGTGAAGGTATAAACAACATTGTCTATGTACCTCCAACAGATGTAACATGTACTCTCCTTTGTTTGAGAAGTTTGGAAAGAAAACTAGGAGATTAATAGCCTGGTTAATATTTGACTCAGAAGCCACCTTAGGCAAAAAAGATGACACCCTGTTCTTGTTGAAAATTAGATAAGGGGGTTCTGAAGACTTGTAGAAAATTAGATAAGGGGGTTCTGAAGACTTGTAGAAAATTAGATAAGAGGGTTCTGAAGACAGAACCTGAAGTTCAGATATGCTTCTGGCCGACTTAATAGCCACTAGAAAAATGATCTTTCAAGACAAAAATTTAAGATCAGCTTTGACTGAAGGTTCAAAAGGTGGTTGGGTTAAGGCCTGAAGCATAATCTTTAAATCCCAAGGTGGAGCATGGTCTTTTAATGGGCAAGCATATCTCACCTGGACATATCAGGCCTCAAGTTGACCATGTGGTTTCTAAAGCTCCACTGATTGCTAGGCAACTCAGGCTCTTTTCCCCACATCCATCACATTTTATCTTCCCATAAGACTTCTACTAGAAAGATTTGCAAGAGTAAATGGAAAAGATCTGGCCTTTGGGTCCTAAGCAGAACCTTAGCCTTCCTTTCAGCATTGATCCCAACTGTCCTTGAATTTAGTTTTAGTTACAATTGTCAATAAAGGGGCAGTTTCTCGACTATTAAAGCTCAGTTGACAGTCATTTCTAGCTTTCACCTGAGTGTAAATAACTCTACCTTAGCTTCTTCTAAACTTTGCAAAGGTTTCCTCATGGGAAAATAATTTCTGATCATACTCTGGCACCGGGATTTGGAAACATGCCTTCTGCAATCATCCAAAGGCTACCATGAAGATGCTAAGGAGTGAGATGCAGCACAGAGGTAATCAATTAGCCATCAGGAATCTCATGGCCCAAGCTGCAATTACTTAAGAAACCTGACTGCAGAAATGACAAGCTCAGGGGCAAGAGAGTGCTTCCTGCAACTGTGGCCAGGAATGTCAAGAAGACAAGTAATAAGCAAGTAGCACATACATGCCTAAGTGTGTGACATGTGCTACATTGTGACACTATGAGAACACTTGGAAGCCACAGAAGTGACACCTAGTAATGCTTATATTTGGTTATATTGTTTTGAATGGGGATGAAATTGGAGCACATGAAAACAGGAAAAGTAGAAGGCAAACAGAAAAACATACTCAAGGACACACGGAAGGTAAAAGTGGGAGTGTGGAGGAAGGGTATACTTTTTTGAGGGATGGGTGCCTATTTTCTTTTTTTAAGAAGGGCAAATAGGGAATTATGTAAGGGGAAGGCAGGGGATGGCAAGAGGGTAGAGGTATGGTAGCAGGGACATACAGAAACAAACACAAAACATATACAAACAACACCAACAGAGGAGGTGCTGATACAAAGCAGATGGGACTGACAATACAATTATTGACATACAGACAAAGTGAGGATAGTTTGTGATGGGGAAGATTGGATAATGAACAGGGTAGGGAGATGATGCACACAGATGGGGATACCAAGATGGGATAGGGTGGGTATGCCACTCCTGCTACCATGCTATTTGGCTACACCCAGGAAGAGGTCATTCACCATCATGACTGACGTCTCCAATGGACCTTGTCTGTGGTGATGGTGATAGCAGTGTCAGACAGATGTGTGATTCTTGAGGCCAGATGAGGACCACCTCCAGGTGGCCAATGCAGACATCAAGCTGCCAGCTTGCCAATTCTTCCACCATCTTAGCCAGCTCCTGCCAGGTGGTAAACTGTGATTGTTCCTAGCAGTGCCAATAGAGGGAACAACTGGACTCACCTCCAATGAGTAATTTTAGAGGCCGCTTGTGATTTTCTTTATTTATTTTATTTTACTTTTGTTTACTGGGTTTGTCTGACTGGGTTTAGTAAAAAAAAAAAAAAGCAAACTATTACAGTATAAGTGATGCATTAGTAAATACTGAATATTGAACATTTGAAGAGGTGTATTATTGGTTGGTTTGTCAAATAGATAAAAGAGCAATGATTACTGCTTAGAAATTCAAAGAAATGTTGGTGAGGGATGGAACTACGTGGGGCAGAAAATGCTAATGTTGTTGTTAAGAGGTGGTGTTTAAAGCAGGTTCATAAATAATTTCATATATATATATATATATATATATATATATATATATATATATATATATATATATATATATATATAGATATGTGTGTGTGTGTGTGTGTGTGTGTGTGTGTGTGTGTGTGGCTATCATAAGGTTTATATTAGATATATAGAGGTGGGAGGGTGAGCAGTGTCACAAAACTATGTACATGGTTGAGAGATGCTAGTTAAACTATTAAGATATTGGTGAAGACCAGTTGTGGGACATAGGATACTGAATGAACAGAAATGTGTTTTAAATGAGTTTGCATTCTGAATGGGTTTCAGTGGTAGCTGGATGTAGTCCAATAGTTTAGCTACACTATTTGAATATAGTGTCACCTGCAGTATTAGATGATTTGCTTATAATGATTTTTACTATTGCATTAAGTTGTTAAGGACTGAACAATTTTGTGGTTATACAGAAATGTGGGCATTATAGTTAGCAAAGAAAGAGCAAGGTGATGTGATAGTTCTAACCAGTTTAATTCTCTGCACACTAGAAAGTGGTGTGTTCTACTGCTATAGTTTACTGCAGATTTGGCCATTTTATTATAATATTGCTCAAGATTTGACATTTGTAAGACTGGAAGGTTAGCAAAGACTGGGTCAGCATAGACGAGAGATGGCAGTAAGAAAGGAGAAGCTATATGTCTTCTGACTATGTCAGTGAGGTAGGTTTTACTTTTAGTTAGTCCTTTGAGTATCTAATACCATGACGGGAATGAACCCCCATTTCTAAGTCAAAGTATGATTAAAGTTTCTGAAATTAGTATTGTTTTAATCTTTGATGTTAGCCAAAAGTGCTCTTCCCAGTACCCACAATGTGCCTAGAACTGACTCCTTCTGTAATTAATTTGGAGCTACATGTCTAAATATGAGAGAAGAGTCTTTTTCAAGAGGTCCATTACTCCTACTACTGCTGGAACAGTCTTGAGTATCCTTCTTCCACATTGCCCTCATTTCTGCCTGCAGATCCTGGTATTTTATGACTTTGTGTCTATCTCTGAATAAAAGACACTGTAATCACTGGGTGAAGCAATTTCAATGATCAATGCTACTTTTGTCTTCTTTTCATGGCCTATTATATCTGTTTTTCTTGCATCTATTTTTGTTAACTCTTGGTAGTGGGTGATTCCATATGATATAAACTTCATCATTCTCTATAATGCTTTGTTGCCCATGTTTCCAGTGCTTCTCATCTACTTCAGTGTTGTAATGTTTGCACAATCCCCAATGCAGCTATCTTGCCACATTATTATACCTTTCAGAATAGTGTCAAGATGTGCAACTGCTTCCAGTTCTGTTTTACACAACCTACACTTGTCTATTTCTCCCACATGTTCAATGGACTTTGTAAATCAGTGTGTATGTAGTCTACTATCCTGGGGAACCAATATTAACCTTTCAGCTTTTGGTTTAAAATCCCCTCTCTTTAACCATTCCTGTGTAAGGTCCTGACTGATATGAGGCTGTCCCAGGAGTTTTCTGTACTTACAACTATATTTATAACTTTTCCACATTCCATACATTCTCATATAATCTTACTCCTTATATTCTTTGTTTTTTGGGGGGCACATTCATTTGCTGCCTGATTTTTGTCTACTTCTGGTTTGATTTCCATTCCCACCTGACACTAATATACTTCTGATAAATTAAGCAGAGAAGTAATCTTAGACATGTTCTTTTCATGTTTTAAAACTTTCACTGTTTGGTTCTGGTGAGGTCAGCAGATATGTATGCAGTCCTATAAAGTACCTTATTTTTGCTGAGAATTTTCAACCATGTATGATACATGGTGGCCAAATTTCAACTGGTCATCTATGATGACACCTAGTAATTTTTATTTGTTCTAACAAGGTGTTGCTGGCAAAGACAACAGTAAATACTGTTGTTTTGTGGTAAACAGCAGTAATATATTTATTTTTAGGGTTTAGTAGCAGTTGTGAATTATGGGCGGCCACGGTGGTGCAGCAGTTAGCGTTGTCACCTCACAGCAAGAGGTTCTCTGGTTCGATCGTCGGCTGGGGTGCCTTCTGTGCAGAGTCTGAATGTCCTCCCTGTGGTCGTATGGGTTTCCTCTGGGAGCTCTGATTTCCTCCCACATCCCAAAGACATGCTGTAGGTGGACTGGACGCTCTAAAATTGGCCCTAGGCATGAGTGCGTGCGTGCGTGTGTGTGTGCCTTCTGTGGAAGGTTGGGTGCCGGACAGGCAACTCGACACTGTAAAACTCCACTGCCAATCATGAGCGGACAGGTGATCCGCTGTGGTGACCCCTAACCAGGAAAAAGCCGAAAGAAGAAGAAGTAGGAGTTGTGAATTATTTAGCTATGTTTCAATCGATAAAAAGGATCATTGTGTCAGATCTTGGAGTTTAGAGAAAGATTTGGCAGAGCAGATTAGGTCAAGCCATCAGTGTATTGAACTAAGGTAGCATTTTTGCAGTAGTGTAGAGGTCATTGATGACTATGTTGAAAAGTGTGAGGACCAGTATAGATCATTGTGGGAAAACAATAGATACAGGCAAGAAAGTGAAGGTCATTTTTTTTTTCATTTAACTGCATGTGCTCTCTTTAAGAGGTAACTATGGAACCACTGTAGTGAAGAGTTTGTGAACCCTAAGGATGAGAGTTTATGTAAAAGTTTCTTGTGGGAGATTAGGCTTCCAGTATTTCTATGGGTGTTTAACAGTATTAAAATTAAAATTCATCAAAGCAGTAGTTGTGCTGTGATGAGGAGGAAAGCCATGTTAGGTTGAAGATAGAAGCTGGTTATCTATTATGTAGTAGAGAGGCTGTGTATGAATATATTTTTCTAATATTTTTAATTGGGGCAATAAAATGGCAACTGGCCTATAGTTTGAAATATCTGTATTAATTCTGCCCTTGTGCATTGGAATAATTAATGATCTTTTCCATAGCAGGGGGACTTTATTTTCAGATATTGATCGATTTATCAGCATTAAAACTGGATATGCAATAGACCCAGCTGCTATGACCAGCATATACTGCACACTATTAAATCTACACACCAGAAACTAGGCTGCCTTAATAGGTTCAATGGATTCCTTACAGATACTGCAAGGAAAACTCTAGCCTCCACTTTCTTATTGTCAACTCTCTTATATGCCACTCCTATCCTAACAAACAAACAATACTTAGAAAAAGAAACTTGCCTCCTGCAACAATAACATGGGTAATTTTACCTCCAATCTCCCTTAGAGGACCCACCATTGTCATAGCTCAAAGCAATTGAACTGGCTTGAGTTGAACCACACAACTACCTTAACATATTCACAACTAACTACAGCACACAAACTCATTTATCATCCAGAAAAATGCCCTGCACAACAAAACGTTTTACTTCCCTACTGTCCAGCAAGGGACCTCCACTCTAGTAACAAAGTCTTACTACTTACAATGAAGTCAAATAATGTTGCAGGAGACTCGTTCTACTCCCAATACATTGATAAACTCTGTAATAGTATCCCCACACAAATAAAAATCTCCAACAATCTCTATTAATAGTTTTAAACCACTGCTTAAATAACATCTTAACCAGTCGTGGTCCTGCACATGTAAATCACGAGGTTTAGCCTTTGGGTTCACCGTATGATGCTCTCCAAATACTCTCCTTAAACAGAATACTTTCAACCTCTCAATGGAATGGCAAAACACATTTTATACATAAATGCAGCCTCTACAATCCACTAAGCTGCACATGGGCTTTCTCTTTAGTAACTTGCACCTCTGTAAAATCTTAGAATGTATAACTGCAGCTACTCTTTGTGTATAAATGTAACTAGAAAATGTAACAACTCTGTGTTTAATTGGAACTCTGTATAATGCAATGTAAGCAAATGGAGCTTTTCCTCCCGGACATCCTCTGAAAATGGGCATTACGCTGTCAGACTTCCCTGGTAAACAAAGACAAATATATAAATAAATAAATATTTTAAGATGATTGCCAGGAGCACGTGTAGTAGAAGTTTTTAATTCTCTGAGATATTCCTGATGGCATCTGTGGGAACGGGCTGGAAGATGACATGTTGAAGGAGGTTATTTGACTGAGTAGGAACATCAAGGGCTCAATTAGTCACCTGGTTGATTAATGACTGTACTATCCGTATAAAGTGGGTATTGAACTGGTTGGCTGTGGTATCATTTCATTTCCATGTGTTTGATGTTGGCTGTATACCTTGTTGTAAATTTAACAGTTTAATGATTGAAGCCCAGAGGAGTTCTGGATAATTAGTGTGCTTGTTTTGATTTTTTGAGTAACAGGCTTTCTTATATTTGGTGATGTTGTTTTGTGAGCTTTCATAGCTGCCTATATATTAGTAAAGTGAGACCTGTTGTATTGTTTGTCCTGACCTTCCATGGCTTGCTTCTGTTTCATTAGTGGTTTAGTTGCTTAGGATAGCCATGGGGCAATGCTGGCATTGAGTGTTTTTATTCTGACAGAGCCTAGTATGTTTAAAACACCTAGGAAGATTTTATTATACTTAGAGACAGCATCATCTATGGAGAGAGTCTTAGTGACTCCTAGTTAAGGAAGCTCATGTATTAATAAAAGCATCTTCATGAAAAGTAGTAAGTTTTTTTACCATGCTGTTATTATGTGTTTTTGGGGCTGTTGCTTTAGTACCTCATGGTGTCGATTGGTAAGTAATGACTTAGGGTGACTGAGTTCCATGGAATGATATTTTATTTGAAGAGGATGTTAGGAGTCATGGGTTGGCTGTCTGGCTGTGGCTTTGTTTTATCTAGTTGGTGTTTTTCTACATTGGGTGAACTTGTTCAG
Organism: Protopterus annectens; assembly: GCF_019279795.1. Taxonomy (NCBI): domain Eukaryota; kingdom Metazoa; phylum Chordata; order Ceratodontiformes; family Protopteridae; genus Protopterus; species Protopterus annectens. The sequence continues at coordinate 9,227,262 of NC_056744.1, forward strand.
ATGCATATTATTGCTTGAATTTTCAGATTGTATGGTTTGCCAGTCTATATTAACATCACCCAATGTTATTGTTTCCTGAGGGATTTTTGAGGAGGCCCGGCAGAGAATATCTTCCAGAGTTTTAGCATTGTTACTTGGAGATATGTATATACCCATGAGTCCTATTTTCCTGTAAGTGTTTAGCTTCAGCATGGTTAACAGGATTTCAGAGTTAGAGAAAGTTGGCAGAATGGTGGTGGGGGATATCGAGTGTCTTTCTGTAAACAACAGGAACACAGCCAGCTCTTTTGCTGACTTTGTCTAATCAGACAATGTTATAGCCTGGCAGGGCAAGTTCTTCATTTTTTTGTTTCCTAGCAGAGCCACCTTTCTGTGGCAACTAAGATGTCTGGAATGTGTAGTGCTATCCATAGATGCGCTTCAGGAAGTTTATTATGAATACTTCATGAGTTGATATATATATATATATATATATATATATATATATATATATATATATATATACATATATATAAAGGTGAGGGTTTGACTGTGGATGAGATGGTAGCAGTAAAGGAGCTGATGTGGATATGCTGTCTGATGTCTGTAAATTCTGAGCTAGGCCTGGGTTTGGGTGGATGTCACAGCTTAGTTTTATGCTTATGGAGGTATGATAGCAGAGGTAGAGGCATTCTTGCCTGAGTTTATGTTTAACACCCACATTTTGTGTAAGTGGCTGTTCCTTTGGATGATTGTACTTGAACAGTAGGATATATGAGTGCTGATATAGATAGGGTGTGACTGGGACATCGGGTTCAGAAGTATTTTGTTTGGAAGATATAATAGAAGGGTTTTGTTAGCATTGTGAGGGCAATGGATGTTGGTAGGATGTTAAGTATGGAAACAGGAGAAATAGGACTAGTATGAGAGATTGTAGGAAAAAACATGCATCTGAAATGTGAGAACCACTACTTTAAAGGGGAAGATGGGGATATAGTTAAGATAGGAAGTGGGGAGGGTTTATTTAGGAAAATTAGAAGTTGACATGTAGGATAATAGATTATGTGATTTTGAGATGTGTGGGTGTTTAAGAGTATACGTGTGGGGAATATTGATATAAATGAGGATGGATTTATGTGGTGAGGAGGTCTGTTAACATCATAAAATAGGTATGAGTAAGGAAAGGTACTAAAGCAGAAAGTACAAATGTAATTGTTTATGGATGTAGAGAGAGAGACTGAGGGTAGAGAGTTGCGAGCAGTACAGAGAGATAAGGGAAAGCCTGAGAGATACTACAGAGGAAGAAATGGGAGCTAAATATTAATCTAATTGTGGTATATTACAAAAATTGCAAGGATGAATGGAAGAGGAAGTTTTGCTTATGGGGAGGGGGTCTCAGTAGTAGTGGATATGGTGCAAAGCAGTATGGGAGGAAGAAAGACTGTTGGGAATGATGCTAAATATTAGATGGAAGTATGGAATGGGTGAATAGACAGGACATTTATTCCAAAGAATGACACATTTATAGCTAATGCTCAGCAATTAACAAGTTGTGTTAGCTGTGTTAAATGTCATTAATGGGAGTGTATGTATGTTGTGTTAGATTTGTTAGCTGTGTTAAACAAGGAGGCAAAAAGTAGAACAGGGTTTCTTTTCTTTACTGAAAGCAGACAAGGACCTAGGGCTATAATGAAACTGGCTTATACAGTGTAATCTAATGGTCAATTGAAAGGACCATGGCAACATTTGGTAAGTGGTCCTCAGACTGCAAAGACTACTCCTTTGGGGGGAATGTCAAAGTCACTTTCCAGCACAGGGTTGGCACATATTTGACTAGTTAAAGTTAACATACTTCAAGGCTCTTCATGCTTATACTGCATAATGGCAATAAACTCTGAGAAAAAGTTCACAGATGTGTACCTTGTGGCAGAGCTCCTGCAATTTAAGGGACAGTAACAGATGTAATGTCCACAGGCTCTAACCTGTGAGGGATGTTGGTGACCTAGTAGAGGTTGAGACCTAAATACCATAATGCCACAGGTTCCTCTGCACCCAACAAGGAGGCAGTCCTGAAGCCAGATGGAGTACTGTGTGGAGAATGCCTGGACTGATTGCATGGCGAGGATCTGTGCTGTGCCTCAGGCCTAGCCATGGCAGATGTCAGAAAATGGCAACGTTAATGGATATAAATAAAATGGCAAACATCAAATAAACTATAAAAAAGGATACTGGCAAAAAGAGGAAATGGTATATATATATATATATATAGAGAGAGAGAGAGAGAGAGAGAGCCAGAGAGAGACAAAATAACATTAGTATTATTAATGTTTTAGTTTACCACTCTGATTGCTACTTACTGTTGTACTGTGAAGCCACTAAGTATGCTGTTATGTAAGCTGAGATAGTTCTACCCAGATAAATAAATAAATGTCCGTTTTGTAGGATGTGTAGGCAGGTGTGCAGTATCACTGTTCCCATAGCCAGGACTGGGCATGGCAGGGTGGAAACTACAGTGGTAAAATGCAGTTGTAGGAAATAATATACCTTTGGTAGGTGTGGGGCAGGGATCCTCTGGATAGGCTGGAATAAACATATTCAAAGACACGCCATGTGTACTTGCACAGTGGTAGCACTTCTGTTACCATCCTACCTGGCTACATGCAGGCAGAGGTCAGTCACCACCATGACTGTCCTCCCCAATAGGCCAGCCTTGAGGTGATGGGCATTGTGCTGTACAGGAGTAATCATGTCCAATAGACACAGCTATCAGTAGGTACTTTGCAAAGACAATAAGGTAATTCACTATGCACTAGGTCAATCAGCATGGCTGTAAAACAAAATTCATTGGTATGCCAGATGAAGTTAACTCCAACAGGAACATATGGGGGAGTGATGCAGGTGCAAAGTTTTGCCAAGGGCCTGAAATACTACCCAAACCACAAATCCCCAGCCAGCACCCAATCATACATATCCCCCATACCCCCAACATGGCCACACCACCACACATCTCTACAGATCCCTACCCCTTCATCCTCATAGACTCCAACCCCTAGGCTCTTTAATTCTTGGTGACTTCCATTGATTGGAACGCTTGTATTTCAAAAGTTGACTATGCACTGTGTTTCTTGGACTAAGTCAACAAAAATGTCCTTGATCAGCTTGTCCTGAAACTGACCAGGGATGTAAACATTCCTGATATTCACAAATATGGACTCTGTCTGCTTCTCTCCCATGGATGGTTCATCATTAGTAAAGTTTTAACATAATCTGGTTACCTTTACCCAAAAGACTTTCACCTCTCTCAGCTATAAACATCACCCTCATTAAAGACTTTAGAAAGTCAACCTCATACAACTATATGGTGAAATGTATTGACATGCCAGTCCCTTCAAAATGCCAGATATGGTGGTAAGTTCAATATAGGTTCTGGTGGGCTGTCAATATAAGCAAAATATGTAACAGAAGGAAGAAGCTCATTAAATTTCCTTGTATGGCTAGAACCCTGCTTCATCAAAATAGTATTAAAAAGTTTGCTAGGAAACTGAAAGCAACTATAAAGACCAGCAAAGCAACAAACAAATTAAGACAAGCAGCAGAAGCAAAGGACATAGGTTACTAGGCTAATGGCCCTGGGGCCCTTACAAGCCTAGCCAAGAGTTTATCCCCAAAGAAGAAACCTCAGTCAGCACCTGTTGCTCCCTGTCAGTGAGAGACACAGGTGGAACCCCTGGGACAAATGTATTGTTTCCCATCCACTCAGCAAGGTTGCACTTGAAGAGGGTCAGTGAGGTACTCTGTTTGACATGCATGGGAAGTCTATTCCAGAGATGGGGCAGCCTCTGGAGGAAGGTCATAAGTCAACTACAAGTCCTTCTTCTGCTACATCAAAAAATAAGAAATAAGCCACTCTGGTAGCATAAAGAGATAAAGCACTGACTATGACCTAGACGACCTAGGTTTAATTAGTGGCTAGTGAAACTGACTGAGTAGCAGGGAGGGATGGATGTTGCCATTCAAGCGTGGGTGGGTGGACCTATGAGTGTCCAGTGTCTATCCTAGGTGAAGGTTGGGGAAGACCCATTTGTAGGCGTGCCTAAAAAAGTTATAGGGTGGAGACTTGACTAAGCTGCTGCAGAGGTGGGGTTAATACTCTACACTTCTCCATTGTTTGCCTGCTCCGAGGCTTAACCATTAGGTCCACAAGGGAGGAGGGAGAAACAGGTAGGCCATAAGTCAAATCCCACCCCCTCTCCCTAGACTGGTGCACAAATGTGCTGAGAACTGACATGCTTAGTTTCTCAACAGTCCCCAGCAACACCAGATTAAGTCCAGAGAAGGGGGTGAAGCAGCTGGTAGACCCAAAGTGGACAAGCACCAGGGTGCTGGCATGCTACAATGAAGGACAGTGTTGGTGGGGAACAAAAAAGAAAAAGAAACCAAGAAATAATTCTCAACTCTCCTTTGAGCTTCTCCATAATGAAGCCTTCCACTGAAACCCAAAAGACATTCTCTCCTGAAACAGTCATCCCCTCTAAAACCTTTCTTTAGTCATTCTCCCTTATTATCAATAAGGAGCTCATTCTTAAAGTACTCTCAAAGATCAAGAACATTTCCTCCATGAGTCTAAACAATATACTGGGTTGTTAATAAATAGTGTTAAACTGGAACTCTTTGATCCCCTCCTCAAACTGTTTAACCTAAGCCTTACCACAGGATTTGTCCCTGAATCCTAGTTTACTGCTGCACTAATGCACCTCCATAAGAGAAGACAGGCCATGGCCCAAGGAACTATAGACCCATTAGCCTTATGAGTCTTATCTGTAAAGCCATAGAGCACATCAAATCTCAAACCTCATAAATCATGACACCAAAAACCTGAATAAATTATACCCACTGCAGTTCTGCTTTGTAAACAGCAGGTCTTGCCTGCTGAATCTTGTCAGCTTCTTTGACAAGGTCAATCAGGCAGTTGGTGCAGTAGATTAAGGCTACAAGCTGATTCCTGTGGTATAGGGTTTGATTCACTCAGCCTTCATCTGCCTACTGTATGACCTTGAGCAAATCACTTAGCTAGACAGTTCTTTGGAGAAATTGGGCTAGGCTCTTCAATGATCTCCTGGACTGCATGCCTCATAACTACCTATAAACCTAGTCAGTTGACAGTAGCCACACACTCCATGCTGTATACCTTGATCTGGCCAAGGCATTTAATACCAAAAATATCACATGATGGAACTGTTTATAAGTTGCTGGCCTTAAACATAAACCCTTAAGTGGTAAAATGGATAGCCAACTGGCTTAAGGATAGAAAGCACATTCCAACTGGCTTAAGGATAGAAAGCACATTGCCTGAGTGGGGGATACCTCAACAGACAGAGAGAAAGTGACCAGTGGTGTCTCCCAGGGATATGTGCTGGTCTTCCTCATGTTTGGCATCTATTTTTTAGACATCTGAACTGATAAAAGTGATATCTGGCTAATGAAGTATCTGGTGTTGTATCTTCCATCCACTTCAACCTGTGAGTTATTGGATCCAATCAGATGGGGTGCAAGCACTTCAGAATTTTGGCTCTGAAGCCTCAACCCCCCCCCCATAATACCCTGCATTCCTATGTCTCCCCAGATATTGTTCAACACTCTTCAGTGAGAAATTTATTCTCTGAGACCCCTTAGGAGATAAGTGACGTTTGTGCTTCTTTCAGTTGTATTTTTCCAAAAATTTATTCCCAATAGATAGTTAACTTTAAGGCTTTTTCTCTTCTCCTCTCCTTTGAAAAAGTTTAGTTGTGTGTTTATCTTGCGTTAACAGATTGCATAGTTCCCTCTGGGCTCATGAGTGCTACTCTCAGCCTAAGTCATCTATTTTCATTTCTCCTTTCTTGGATTTCTAACCTAGTTGGTTGTTGTATTTTGTTAAATTATCACTAGACTAGGGTCAGTCAATATAGGAGTAACATTTCATAGTGCTTTACTGCTAATTTTGTGGGTGTATTGTGATAGGACTGTTTGGGTCTCTTCCTTGTTATGTGCTGTATTCTCTTACAATGGTAGAACAGGCATTGGGTTTCTGCAAGTGCTTTGACTATGATCATTAACTTTCTCCTCAAAACTCTCATGATCAGTGTGTGTATGTTTAGGGGTAGCCCACTTAAATTCAGATTCTCAAGCCTGTGCCTCTTTCTGGCCAGGGTGTTGGTCAATCAATGAGCCAAAATTGTGTTGAAGAGGCTCTTTCCAGTCTCTTCAATGCTCAGTTCCTCATCTCTTGATTATTTGTCTCCATCCATGAAAGTTCTGGAGAAAGGGAAGAGAGATAAAGATAAGGACAGAGACAGTAAAGAAAGAAAAAAAGATAAAGGAAAAGAAAAGGAAAAAAACGATCAGAAAACTACCTGCTGAGATCTTAGCTACAGATAAGCCAGTGTAGAAGGCCCCAAGGTCCACTGTCTTCTCTGCTCTCTCTGTGGATCTGTTGTTGGCACCTCCCTGCTATCAGGGGTCTATATTATAACATCGAAGTCTAAAACCATCGAATGTTATAATATCGACCCCATTCAATCGAAACACCAGAAAACCGAACAGTCAGAATAGCGAATTGTTTTCCAGAGAAAAAATTTGCTGTTCTGACAAACATACACACAACTCAAGCACACCAAAATAAATAATCCACACACATACACTTCACGAAACCCTACACTAAACCAGACATACACCACTAGCTACCCACTTACCTTAACCCAACCCTAACCCTGAGGTCCCTAACTATCGCACACTCACCTTACCCGCTCCCTAACCCTAACTCACCTACCCCCACCCTAACTCTCACATCCACACAATTGCACATTTACCTGACCCGCACCCTAACCCTAAAGTCTGTCACTACCGCACACTCACCCGCGTCCTAACCCTAAAGTCCCTAACTACCGCACACTCACCTTAACCCAGTCCGTTCGCTCACTTACCTTAACCCGGTCCGTAACCATCGCACCACACTTACCTGAACCTAATCCGTAACCTCCGTTCACTCACTTCCCTAAACCCGGTCCGTAACCATCGCACCACACTGCTGTAAATAGCGAAGCCACGGACCACCAAAATCTTACCCTAGGTAAAATTTCGATGTTCCGAGGCTTCACTATTCTCAGCTTTCACACTAAAGGGTTCTATATTATAACATTCAAAGTTTTTGAATTTCAATGTTATAATATAGACCTGCTATCAGTCCCTGATCCTGTCTGTTCAGATGTCAGAGTTGCTTCAGTCCCTGCTATTGGAGTTTCTGAGCCATTTTCTGACTGTGGTGCTAGAGTCTAGTGTGCTCCAGTCTCCCTTCCTGGCCATTATTCCAGATTTTGAGGTATCACCAGAACTTTCACCCCCTCTTTTGGGTCTGTTCTTCCCCATCCAGGATCCAAGAACTGAATAAACCCCTGCAGTGGCCTGTTACACCATCCTTGATGGCTTCCTCTAGGTCTGCAAGGTTCACATGGAGCCTTAGGGAAGCTGATTTGGAAAAGACAATGAGGACATTCTTAAAGGCCCTGCTTGATCTTTAAATCACCCCCCCCCCCAGTCTCCAAGGGTAGAGACAGCTGGACCTTCCACACCTTACCTAGTTTCTACTTCTCCAGCTCATGCTATGGCACCAGTGGCCCTGGATCCAACACCCATCCATGTGGTTCCCTCTATGGCTCTAACAGCCTGGCTGCCTTCAGCACCAACTCTGACCATGATGTACTTGACTCCAGCTCCATCAGAGCTGTCTACATCCCAGAACAGAGGGATCACAACTAAGGGCCCAGGATCTGGGTCAACACTGAGACTCTCACAGCTGTCCTTGCCCCTTGGTGCTTCAGTCCTGAGCAGCTCAGTGCCAATCTCAGCTTCAGATGCAAATAGGTCAGAGGCTGATGTGAAGGCTTCTCCAAGGTCTCTGGATCAAGGAAGGTCATTCCCCAGTTGTCTGGTCTTGCTGTTGGCATTCAAGGTCATGGAAAGGATTTTGTCCTGCTCAGGGAGTACTTCAGCACACCCAGTGTCAGATCCATCCTGGTCTTCTTATCTCTCTGGGACTTCAGTCTTGCATCTGCTTGTTCAGGGACAGCCTACACTTCATGTTCTCAAATAGCTTCAGACACGGGGCTCCTCTGGAGCCTTTTTCCTCCCAGTCTCTCTCCCCTTCAGAGAAGTACAAGAAGCATCAATATAAAACAAAATGCCTAGATTCCCCCAAGGAGACTTTATTGGTGGATTCTGACCTCAGTGAGGAAGAAGAGTCCCTAAAATCCCCCCATGGCAATTACTCTTTAGATGACCTCCTTGAATTGATGAGACAAAGGGAGTTGGACCGTCCTTCCCTTGAGGAGTCAGTTTTTCTTGGGGCTTTTAGTGCAGGTCTATCCATGTCTTAGGCTGTACCCTTTTCTGACACGCTTGTCAAGCTTGTATCCAGGATAGCACACTGAGTGCCCAAAGTGGTGGAGTCAATTCCTTGCAAGTTAGATAAAATCTTAGTTCTGCCTAAGGATAGGCCTTATTGGGGCAACGGTGCTGCAGTTAATGCCAGTGTTGATACTACAGCTACCAAGAGAGAACTCTCAGAAAATAGTGCATTGGTCCATCCTCCACACAGGGCATCACAAGTGTTGGACATATTTGGGAAGCACACACATGCTTCAGCCAACTTCATCTTTCTGCACCGAGGCTTTAGAAAGATTTGATCTATGGCATCTCTAAGTCAGTGGCATTAAGTGATAGTTGAGTCCCATAAGCCATTGGAGATTCATTTGGCCATCATGTTGAATATATCATCAAGCACCTCCCCTTGGACTGCAATAAACTCCTCTGGCATATCATCGAATGTGATTTTTTTTTGTCATCTTTCAAACATAGCTTAGACAGTTGGATGTGTGCCTTAAATTTATACCATGGCTCACAAGCATCAACCTGCTTGCAAAAGGTGGTAGAGCCTGATGGTTGGTAATGGCAAGGTGTGTATGGCCTCTGGTTTAACTTACCTTGTATATTCAATGAGGTTTAACTTACCTTGTATATTCAATGATCCTATGATCCTAGCATCGAGCCACTTCCCATGTTTACCCAGACTGGGCCACTGTGAACAGCGTAGGGATGTAGCAACCACCCCGCATATCAGGCACCACAGTGAGCATGCAGTACAGGCAGAAAGAGCTGCTCATTTCCATACAAAGAACTACTGTGTGTATACAGTGATTATGTGGTTTTACATGTGGGTGTGCAAAGCAGTATATATTTACATTGGTTGTCTCATGGTGCAAACAACTGTGACAGAGCTGTTACACTGCTAAATATTAACATTATGGGAGCTGTTACAGCTAAGCTGCAGTAATATACCTAAATACTAAATAACAGGATATTAAATCATACTCTCCCCCACATTTGGAGAGCTGCTCCATTCTTTCTGGTACAGGCTGGAATGGTCAGAAATTTCCTCCAGAGCTGAAAAACAAGAACAAGAAATAAACCACACATATCAATTAAATGTCCAGTAAAAGTCCATTTACCTATAGGGGAATTAGGATAGGTGAAAACTCCTGCAAACTTACAACACATCTCAGAGGCCCTCTCTCTGACCTCTTCATCCATTTGGCTCAGATGATCAAGCTGACACCTCTTCAGGTCACTGAAGTGGTGCTGATACTGCTAACCAGAGTGGATGACAGTTATCTTTATACTGGGGACACTAATAAGAGTTTCTGTTTATGTGCTACCAGTAGTCTATATACAACAAGTGAAGAAAGATCTTTCTTTCCTTAGGGCACCACCTAGGAGCCCTGCCACCACTATGACCATTCACCAGGACCCATTCCAGGAAATGATGGAAGTCCTCTCTTTGCCACGGATGTCAAAATATCAAGCAGCTTTGTAGTATGACCAATCGTGGTGCCACCCTTATACAGTAAGAAAATATATGGCACAGCATTATGGTGTTAGGGTGTGAGCAATGGCATAAAAACAATGCATAAGGATTACTGTGCCTACTTATTAATACATTTAGTCTTTTATGCCTACACAGGCCATAGAACTGTAATATATTTCCCACATCCCTACTGGAGTCACTGACCAACCTACACATGTTCATGGTGCATCGCAGGTAGTCACGCAAGTTCAAAAAGCTGACTGAGTTTCTTAGCGCAGCACAGGTTAATTGTATGATGAGTTAAACATGTGATTCAGGGACAGTCAATTGAATTAGGCTAATCAGTATAAAGACCATGCTAGAAGCTTCAGAACTGCCTGATAAAAGCAGCAGCACCTACAATGGGCTTCATCATGATATCAGTGATTGCTACATAGCATTGATTTACCTGGATGGCAGTGACTGCAATAACATCCATAACAGTATGATACTGTAATGGAATAAGTTGCTGGGTGTAAATGAAACAATGGTGCCACTCTGTGGGGGAGTGTATGAATACAGGGTAGAGTTTACAGCCATATCAGGGAAACTGGAAGATACATGATGTGGCAGGTTCAGTGTATCACAATTCTGAGGTGTGTGTTCTTGTAGACTCTACAGGTAATATAGTCTTACCTCTAGGGTCTATATCACATCAGCGAATGCTAAAAATAGCAAATGCTGATATATCGAACTTCAAAGTCTGAAAGCTGAAAACAGCAAAGGAATGGATGTTCTCCAGGCTTTGCTGTTTTTTCCACTGTGGTGCAATCTCGGAATTGGTATATTTAAGTTGGGGGGTGTGGTGGGCACAACTCCCCCACATGGGGGGGTGGGGGAGAAGCCTCCCAATTAATTTTGACTGTATACTCTTTTTTTTTGGATAAGAAATGTTTTCACTGGGAAAAAATTCACTGATCCGTTCCTTCGCATTTTGCAGCTTTCGGAGTTTGAAGTTCGATATATCAGCATTCGCTATTTTTAGCATTCGCTGGTGTGATATAGACCCTTACCTCTAGACTGAGGATAGTTGTGTTCCATCCAATGAATGTTAATATACAAGTGTTAGGAGGTATTCTGCTGGCTGATAATTACATCCACAGATGTTACACTAATGCTGGGGTGTCCTGTGTGCGGGTGTTATCTATGTCAAGTATGTATTACACTGTAAGGGTACTATATATTTACTACATCTCTTGATGATGGGATTACTGACACAACTGCTGTAAGTGTAGGACTCTGGGTTATGATTTTTGGGGAGGGGACTCAGCTAGCACATTCCAGAAACAAGAACAGGGTGGAATTGTATTCGACTTTCCTCAGGGCTGGTACTATTTCCCTGTGGTATGGATACACCCGATACCACTGGTGTGGTGACTCTGCAAAGTCATGAAATTGTATGTACAACAATACATTTACATTGTGAAGAAGTGGATAGCTATGATGTGTTCTCATGACCTTCCTGCAAATTCCTATATTCTTTGCTCTGTATCTTATCCTCAGCTTGACAACTTCATTTTTACAACTGTTTTTTACAACTGTCCTATCCACCCCCCTGTTCACATGTTTACTCTGGTCAAAAACAGACTCACACACAGCACACATGGCAAGAAATGGCCCATGGAAAAGTCTTCACTTTATGCCGTTGTCATTTACACAGAATTTTACAGAGAGCAGCAATGCCTTATGTGTTTGCATAGTGTCATGGGTTTGATTACAACTGTATGTCAATTTATTGCTGCATGAGTTTTTATATTCTTATCATATATTTAAGTGCAAATGTCTGTATTTCTCTCTATATAAAACATTTCCTTAACATAACATTGGAATAGTGCAGAGACATCAATTTCAAAAACATTGCAGCCCCAACAGGAAGACATGAAGTCAACCTTATCCTGCACTCTTCTACCCCTTATATGTACCCACAGCAAGCAGTTTATTATACACAGCATGACAGATTAATGATAATTTAATAAGCAAGATTAAAACACCATACAGATGTTCCTACATGACTCACAAAACATACTGTTGCTATTTCTCTCTGCTTCTCTCTCTCTCTCTCTCTCTCTCTCTCTCTCTCTCTCTCTCTCTCTTTCGCTGTTCACCCCTTCTGCTTCAGTAAGTTTTCACTGTGCTGCAGTCGTGTTACTTTAATGCTGTGATGTAGTAATTACTTTGGGGTGTGATGAGCCACTGCTCACATGTATAGCAAAGTTTTTGACTAATTTTAATGGTTCTAATCCATCCATTAGCTAAGTGTTACTGATTGTTTTTGGTACACTACTTCATATGTACCAGTTGGCTACATACTGTTATCAGCCACCATCATCCTTCTTTTGTCATAATCTACTTTATTCCTGCCTCCCTCTCACCAAGTCAATGTATCTTCACCCTTCTGTGTCATTAATCTTCCCCCTCTGTATTTGCACACTGTCTGGGGACATGCAACAGATGCAACTAAGGCTAAATGGAAGTATACAGCTTAAAGCAATATCTTGTGATTTTATTGCCTTTGTCCACATTACTCTGTCACACTTCGTGCCCCTGTGCTGGCTATGTTTAGTCAGTTTAATTAATTTTTCAACAAGATGAAGAGTTGGTGAATAGAGTAATAAAAATGAATACATACATTCACACTTGCTGAAATCTGCAGTCAAATACTTTCAGAGTTATAACTCCCTACATGGTGTGCTTAGATAATAATCAGGTATAAATGTTTTTCTTAGCATTCTGTAAATGTCCAAATACATATGGATGGAACAATATTTAATTTCAGGATGTGTTGTCTGACTCCTGTGGATGTAAAAGTTTGCTTCAGCTTTATTTAACGTGTCTACTTTAGAATGACGAATATTTGAAATATCGAGCGCTAACATGAGCGAATATTTCAAACCTCAATATTGCTATTTTTTTTTGCACTACAGTGTGGATCAGAATATTTGCCCTTTCCTCACTGTAGTGCAATCTTGGAGTTGGAATATATATTTAGTGGGGGGGGGGGCATAGCCCCCCACAATAGCAATTTCGAGTTTTGGAATATTCGCTCATATGAGCGTTCGAGACATTGATCTTTCGTTTTTCTGACATAGACCCTTATTTAACACATCATTATCCTGTTGATATATTAATGTGCCTGATACTTATTGTGAAGCCTGTCTTGTATAGATTTGTGTGTAAAAATTTGCACAGAGCAACATAGAATACTGCTAATTCTCAACACTTCAAGATATGATTATGCATGTTAACACTTTACCATCAGCAGAGCAATTCAGCTTTGCAGTACTGGACTCAAAGAGTACAATAAAAAAAGAAAATCGAATAATTTAGTTTTATGCTGCACAACATTTGCATATTTCTACTACTTTTGTCAAGAAGTGATCTTGATTTCAGAGTGATGTTGACTCACTTAATTCAGTCATTTAAAGTGTGCCTGCTCTACAGTGTTTACGCTTGCAACTGTGTTACAAGCTGGGTTAACCTCTTTTCACATAATCCATCACTGTTATTCTGCAGTACACTGTCTTATGTATGACATGCATGTTTGTCTTGCCAATGTACATAGAGCAGATATGAGACAATACAAGTGTACAGTCATCCTGACATGAAGCCGCAGGAACGTCTGATTAATAATCCATTGATGTACAGCATTCAATGTGTATATCATCCCACAATGTGAACATGTAAATGTCCCCAGAGTATAGATAAGTACATTAAGGACAGTAGAGAAGTGTTATGGTATTATGCAGTCCTGTCCATACATAACTCATTTGTTGCACAACCTGTGATGCACAGTACCATCTCTTCCAAATAGTGGATTTTACAAATATTCAAATGTCCTATATCCCAAAGGTTATGTAAATTTTCTCCTGTGGGTGCTTGTAACTAATACAGTGCTCACTACATTGTGTAACTAGATAAGTAGAATTTTGATTGCCCAACATGGAAGACTGTGTGTGTGTGTGTGTGTGTGTGTGTGTGTGTGTGTGTGTGTGTGTGTATGCATGCGTGTGATAGAGAGATAGAGAAATAGAAAGACTGTGTATAACTCTAGGTGCTGTATCCACTTCCCCCTGAGGAGAACACATGTAACTGTTTTCATAGCTCCCTTACCCGAATTTTTACAGAAACATGCTCTATGAAACACAATGGTGAGGTCAGCCTGCCAAAACTGCACTCTCACCCCATAAGAGTCAAACTTCTTCTGTGGCACGTGGAAGTAATACATTGTTCTATACTTGTAAATCAATAGGCAGAAAGTTCAATGTCCACTGTGAAAGACGTTTGTGTGTGTGTGTGTGTGTGTGTGTGTGTGTGTGTGTGTGTGTGTGTGTGTGTGTGTGTGTGTGGGTGTGAGAGAGAAAGAGAGAGAGACTGTGTGTAACACCTGGTGCTGTAGCCACTTCCCAAGAAAAATATATTTAACTGTTCTCACAGCTTCCTTTTCCCAATTTTTACCAAAACACCTTCTATAAAACACACTGATGAGGTCATCCTGATAAAGCCATCATCTATGAAAAACAGTGAGGAGATCAATTAATGCAGTGCCCTCTAGATTGCATAAACTAGATAGGTAAAAGGTTCATTGCCCAACATAGAAGATGTGTTTGAGACTATGTGTAAGTAATACTTAGTGCTGTATGAACTTCCCCTGAGAAGATTACATCTAATTGTTCACACTGCTTCCCTTATCCCACGTTTGGATGAAACATCCTCTGTAATACACACTGATAAGGTCATCCTGACAAAAGTGCACTCTAATGCCCTTAAGAGTCAGACTTTTCCTGTGGTACTTGCGACTAATAGAGTGTTCTCTAGACTTTGTAACTAGGTACGGAGGAGATTTGATGCACAGCATAGGAAATTTCTCTATGTGTAATGCTTGTTGCAGTATTCAAATCCACTGAAGAGAATGCATTTAAAGGTGCACACAGCTCCCTTATCCCAATTTTTATGGAAATATCCTCTGTGAAATACAATGATGATGTCATCCTGACAAAGATGCACTCTATCCCCTTAAGAACCATTCTTCTTCTGTGGCACTTGCAACTAATAAACTGTTTTCTACACTGAATAAATAGATAGGTAAGAGGATCAAGGCTCAACATAGGAAAAGTGTCTTTGTTTGTGTGTGTGTTTGAGTGTGCATGTAGTGTTTGTTGCTGTATACACTTCCCCTGAAGAGAATGCATTCAAATGTGCACACAGCTTGCTTATCCAATATTTTATGGAAGCATCCTCTGTGAAACACAATGATGAGGTCATCCTGACAAAAACATCCTCTATGAAAAACAATGATGAGGTCATCATGACAAAAATGCACTCTCTACCCATAAGAGTCAGACTTCTCCTGTGGCACTTGTGACTAATACAGTGCTTTCTACATTGTGTAAATAGATTTTTATTTTATTTTACTTTAACATTTGTTTACCGGGAAAATCTGACTTGAACAAGCCAATTTTCAGCAGCGGCCAGGATGGGAAATGCTCTGCATGAATGTCTTTGTAAGATATAGGAGATTTGATGCTCAATATGGGAAATGTGTGTGTGTGTGTGTGTGTGTGTGTGTGTGTGTGTGTGTGTGTATGTAATGCTTGTTGCTATAGCCATTTTCCCTAAAGAGAATGCATTTAAATGTGCACACAGCTCCCTTATCCCAATTTTTATGAAAACGTTCTCAATGAAACACACTGATGTGGTAATCATGACAAAACTGCACTCTCTCTACCCTCAACAGTTGGACTTCTTCTGTGGCATCTGTGACTAATATAGTACTTTTTACACTGTGTAATTAGACAGGTAGGAAATTCATTGCTCAATGTGGAATAATTCTCTGCATATGTCGGAGTGTGTGAGTGGGGATTTTTACAGTTAGGTGAGTATGTGCTCAATCAAATTCTACTCTAGATAAATGTTTGAAATTATGAGATTACCCCACCATCCCCTAAGCCCACCTTTCTCATCCACAACTTCTTTGCAACAGAAGGGAGCAGCTATGCATACTGCTTGTACTTTACAGACTAAAATTTTCTAGACATTACTTAAAGAAAACATGGCCTTTTTACACACATTTGCAGTGGCAACTTTTACAACTCCAGATGGCTGTAAATCTAATTTTACCAGATTCTCCTCCTTGGCAAAAGACTGCTGATGTCATCCTTCATAGATGCTGTACATCTCATGTGTACTCATTATTCTTCTGTGGTACTGACTGCTGATAATGTGCTGTATAAATGGTGTAAGTGGATAGGTAGGTGGTTCGAGTCCATTACTGTTTAAATAGTATGACTGTGATTACTGTCATGTACAGCTGGCCACCTCACTACCACATTTATGTATACTTCTAATTATGAGATTGAATTACCGTGGCACTCTGTGACACTAGCAAATCCTAGCATGCACAGGGAAAATAACATTTTGGCAACACAATAATTACATAATGCTAACACACCTTTGATATCTCACTTTTAGAGTGCAAATTCTCCTGTGTTACATGACTCTTATACTGTGCTTTGTACATCATGCAAATACATATGCAGGATGTTTAAGGCCACCTGTGAGAGTGTCTTTCACCCTCATACTGTGTATACTGTTCTTCAAAGACATATATGATATGTGGATGTACAGTGTTATTGTGCACTTTGACCACTTTTTAGCCTAAACATCTAGCTAACAAACAGTGGGAATGTCATCCGTTTAACTGTGCACTATCCCATTTGTACCACATAATGCCGTGTGGTGCTTGTGATACAGACATTAATCACTTGTGATGGGTGGTTTGTTCAAATTCAGCCATTACTGCTCAGGCTAGGTTGTGTCAGTCTTAATGTGACAGTACATGTCACTAACACTGTTGTCAAGCACATTTGTTTTGTGCACATATATATGCTGATCCATTTTACAAAAAGCTAAGATCATCTGTCACATAGTAGTGCTTTTATTCATAGTAATGGTAACATGATTACATCTTCCTTACATAACACATGTAGGAAGTGTTATCCTCTGGCATGTGGGAATGAGACAACATGCTGTCTGTTGTTGACTTAGTACAGCAATTACAGGCACACATATCACTTGCAGCAATAACATTATGTAATGCCTTCACATAATAACATATCTTAGAAATGCAGTGATAGTTTTACCATGGTGCATTCATCCTGTACAATATGATGTGTTTTCTGTTGTCAGACACTCATGTGTTTGACATCCATATTCAGTGCTTGCTAGCACTGCTGGGTCTTATACTGTAATACATGAATGGCATCCACAACAGTTATAATGTGTCCATTTACAGTGGGAGAGGCCACCACCATCCATTTTGTCTCAGAGATTATCATACATACACCTGATGTAATAAGTTAACACAGGTGAAGTGTCATAACAGTGTTAAGACTGCAAATGTGGCACTTGTGGTTGATCCACATGTCATTAGTCAGTAGAGTCATGTAGCCTGCTGTTCAGTTCCTGAAAGGGGCAACATTATATGAATGTACTGATGCTACATAAATACTATTGTATGTAGTTATTGTTATCCATTTTTTGTATGTTGGACTGTGATATATCATCACAGATTGTGATTGCATGGCAGTGAAATTTTCATGTAGGGCATGTAGTGCTGTGAGCGCTCCTGTATGTAGTTATTGTTATCCATTTTTATGTTGGACAGTAATATATCATCACAGATTGTGACTGCATGGCAGTAAAATGTTTATTCTGGGCATGTAGTGCAGTGAGTGCTCCTGTGACATGGGCATTGACTACCGGCTAGTGTAGTATACCTACACAGACTGTAATTCATTTTTGAGACAGTATGTGTTCTACATAATAGAAGCAGCTTCTTGTCAAAGAAGCATTCATTTTGTAATGCTCACTATTATGTGGACAGTAACATGTGTAACTCCTTTCCAGCACTCTGAATAAATCTGATTGTTCTTATATTAATAACTCCTATCCTAATGCTCACATTCAATTCAGCTATTTGTGTTGGCCTTCATTGCTATCTAATATGGCACATGCAGTAAATACAGAGGTATAGAGAGCCCTGTATAATAGCAGGGGTTTGAATCTGGTAACATCTGTCTGTCAGACAAATGTGTCGGACAACTGTGGTTTACATGCAGACAATATTAATGGCACACTCAGAAGGCCACCTTTTGAAGCCTTTCCTACAAGGCAGATCATCCACATACCTTATATGATAGGAAAGTGCTGTAAACCCTTCAAGGGTGTTCTTCAGGACAACCAATGCACATATTTCTGTGGCGACCGTGATTGTTATCCATCTCTGTGATAGCTGTCTTGGCATGTGTTCAAAAATAAAATGGTGCAAATGTTTATTATGTCATTTATCACTCACATGTATTACGTCTTCACAGGATAATTATGCTCTGTATTGCATATCTTCATCCGGACATGTCATTAATACTGCAATTGTTTACATCACACTATACAGCTTAAAGGCAGATGAGGGATTCCATAAACATTTCTTAATATATGGCATGTTGCCAGACCAACAGAAACTGTGATTGGCCCTGAGTTACAACACTTTCTATTGTCTTCCTTCTGTTGCGTTGTTCTTATGTTATTATTCCCTATAAGCATGCCCAGTATTACAGTGTCAGAAATGTTTGCAAATCAGTAATGGCAAAACTGGACTCATGACATCATCCACTTTGTCGTGTCATTTGTCACTGATGTATGTTGTGTTTATTACATTACCATTTGGCATTTACATAACTATACAACACTTGCTTGTCTATTACATGCTCATAGGTAATGAAACCTTTCCTTTTGGTGCCACTGTCATTTCTTTGCAAAAACATGTCCATTTCTGATGTACCTAACATTATAGTTGTAAGATACTTTTGCTCTTCTGTATATATACTGATATATGCTGAGGTGGACAGTGCAGCAGCGGTGTCAGCTTGCATACATAAATTCTCTGTATATACATCTCATATACAATAGCTGTACTCTATGCATTCATCCCGCAATGTGTATTATGTCCTTGCTGTTATCTCAGTTCAGCATTTAAGTAATGTTTATATGACATTTTCATTCCCCTTCATTCACTGCAGCTTTATGTCCCTACCACATCATTTATTAGTATGTCCATTTTATTTATGTGCATAAGGGAGGACTGGCATAATGGTTAAAGCTTTTACCTTATAAATATAAAGTGCAGGGATTGATTCTCACATGTGGTAATTGGCTAGGCTTAAAATGACCCACAAGGGCAGTTAGCCTAGTGGTAATCAATGAACCTATGAGCTGCAGCTTATCATTGACATTAATTATCATTACATCAGTATTACAGGGTTACATCTATAGATCTGCAATTGTGGGACTGCACACATAACTACTGACCTCACAGGACCCAAATGTAGTGAAAGGTTTGAAACATGAGCAGAATAAATCTAAAATGACTTCCCTGCTAAGTCTAGCAGAAGCATATTGACATCAAGTAGGAATGGAAATCAAACCAGAAGTAGACAAAAATCAGGCGGTGAGTGTGCCAAAAAACAAAAGAAAGAATACAAGGCAAAGGATCAGATGAGAAGGCAAGAAATGTGGAAAATGCATAAATATAGTTGCAAGTATAGAAAACTTCTGGAAGAACCTCATGTTGATCAAGATCGAACATAGGAATGGTTAAGGAGAGGCAAATTCAAACCAAAAGATGGAAGGTTAATATTGGCATTCCAAGATAGTGAGCTATGCACAAGTTGGTTTACAAAGTCCACCGAACATGTGGGAGAAACAGAATAATGTAGGTTTTGTAAAACAGAATTGCAAACAGTCTCACCTTGTTGCTGGTTGTGACATACTATTGGCAGAAGGACTGTACATTAAAAGGCATAATAATGTGGCAAGACTGCCGCACTGGGGATTGTGTAAACATTATGGTATTGAAGTAGCTGAAAAACACTGGAAACATGAACCACACAGCATCATAAAAAATGATGAGTCTATATCACATGGGATCACCCATTACCAACAGTTCAAAAGATAGATGCAAGAAAAACAGATATAGTGGTCCATGAAAGGACGACAAAAGTAGCATTGATTATTGAAATCGCTACACCCAGTGACTACAGTGTCTTGTGCACAGAGAGACACAAAGTCATAAAATATCAGGATTTGTGGGCAGAAATGAGAGCAATGTGGAAGAAAGATACCCAGACAGTTCCAATAGTAGTAGGAGCAACGGGTCTTATAAGAAAGAATCTACAATCGTATTTAGATATGTTACCAACACATGTAAGTCCATACAAATTGCAGAAGGAGTCATTACTGGGCACATTACAGGTGCTGAGAAGAACACTTCTGGCTGACATCAAAGACTGAAATAATACTAATAATGAACTTTAATCATGCTTTGACTTAGGAATGGGGTCATTTCCCATCATGGTAATAGAAACCCAAAAGATTTGGAGAAATTTAAAAAGGATTTATGTCAGAAATGCTTCTTATTTGCCTGCCGGATATGAGTACACTTTAAACATTTTCCCTTCAACAAACATTAATTATGCAGTATAATACAGTTTGTGTACAACGGCCCCATTTCACTTCCCCTCGTTCTGTATTCTTTTCCTGTACTTTCCCTTAATGTGTCTGGGCCACTCTTGCCTGCAAGCACCTTTGCATGGCCACAAACACTACTGCTGGGTAAGGAAAGGTGCTTGCACACATGCAGGCACAATGTGCAGCATGCATGTTCAATCCGCGCTGCAGCTCACTGTGCTAACGTTCTTACCCTGTGTAGGCGTAGTGCAGCACCTACACAAGTGTTAATGAATCCCAGGGATTTCTAAACAGGCAAGTATTTTACAGCATCTTTGGAAGTTATTAATAAAATAAGCACTGTAAAAGTAATTGAAAATAGAAAATTATCTGCAATAGTTGTAAATTCTGTATATTTTGTTATCCCACATGATATAGGCATAGAATGGTTTGGAAAAATTCTATTCGACAGGGGAAAAATTGCCTTTCAAAAATCAGGCTATTAACAACATGTATGGAATTACTATTAACAAATATTGTAGCAATAACCGACAACATCAGTGTGGTATATTGAAGATTTACCCACAGTTGGTGTGGTTTAATCACGAGGGTGAATGTTATTGTTTATTGCTATTATACAATGACATTACTTAAGAAAAAACTACTTATTTTCTTAAATAATTTCTTTGCATAACAGAGCCATGGCTCCCTTTCACGTTTTCTCCAGTATCGTGGAGCTTTTCTGATGTACTGTGCATGCGTATGGGACTTGCATTCCCATGCTTGCGCAGTACATCATTACTATGTAAAGGAAACAATGGAGAAAGAAAGATCTCCATTGCTTTTTTTAATTAAGAAAAAACCGGGAGACTTTTAATGTTCGGGAGAGATGGGACAGAGAAAATAAAAGATAATAAGGGATGTTTCTTTAGTTTTGCATAACAAACCTGATTATCCTTTTATTTTCCTCTGTGCCTTCCCCCTCATTCATTTGAGGTCTTCGGTTTTGTAAATTTATTTTAAAAAAGAAAGAAAAGTAAATTTTTTATCAGATATACTTATGGAAAAAAGTCTGAGCGACCAGACCTTTTTCCATTGGTATATTCTCGGATTTACAACGGGAACACTGGTAGGGCTGATCAATCAGCATGCTCCTTTTTGAATATTAATGGCCAGTCATTGTATAATTTTGTTTTCAATAATAATGTTTAGAAACAAAAATATGGTAGTATAAAATGCAGCAATATGTCCAGGTTTTCGGAACCTTGTAATTAGACGCTGGAATGAAAAGCACATTTTAATTCATGAAATGTTTAAACAAGTCAAGGTCACCTTGATGTGTGCATGAGATATACACCTTGCAGTAATCTTTGGCTTTCCAAAGACAGCCCTGATACAGTGTTTTGCTTGTGTCGAGTTGTTTCCATGGCCATGTTGCATGCTAATGATATAGTCTTGGGGGAGCATATGCTAATAACCTATGTGCTCTCCACTGGAATTGCCACCGGAAGGCATATACTTACACAGCGATTCCCACTCGGCTATGCAGATTAGAACTGTCACTCCTTGTACGTCTAGGTATCCATTATGGTAGAGATAATTGCTGGGAAGTTTAGTAGTAAGGTAGGGTTATGAGGTGTGTGTGTGAGTATATGTATGAATGTGTCTCACCAGGAGGTCACGGGGGGTGGTAGTGGGGGAGGCTATTTTGAGTGTGTGTGTGTTTGTATGTGTGTGTGTGTGTGTGTGTGTGTGTGTGTGTGTGTGTGTGTGTGTGTGTGTGTGTGTGTGTGTGTGTGTGTGTGTGTGTGTGTGTAAGTTTGTGTGGGAAAGTAAATGTGAGGGGATGTGCCTCTGCTTAAACAATGCAGCCTTCAACACTGTTACTGGAATCTGCACTCCCCTGTAGTTAAATCCCAGACAGAAACAGAAAATTAGTCTATATTTTATTTTTATCTGTTTTATTTTACATTTGTTTACCCGGAAAGTCCAGTGGAGGCCCGGGGAGTAAAGCTGCAAATAACAATACATTACACAAGAGAAATATAAGAAAACATATCATCTTACATATTAAGAATACAAATAGCACATATAATGAGAGAATAACAATTTCTAATAGTGCGTCATTTCAATAGTAAAACAATCAGATTTTTTTTTTTTTTGTTCTAGAAGATGGGTACTAGTTTTGTTGAGAGCATAACATTGGATGAACAGTCAAACAGTACTGTAAGGACTTATCATTGGATAAACAAGTATACAATGGGAAACAGAGAGTAAACTGTTGATCCTTAGCTGAATCCTAGCACACTGCAGTAGTGTGGATTAACCAGGGGAGCAACATGAGCAAAGCTGGGTACTTAAACAGTGGGTTTTGAGGAGTTTTTAAACTGGAAAGTGGAGGTGTTAGAAAAGTTAAGTGGTTTGGGAGTGAATTCCAGGTTCTGGCAATAGTGCAGGCAAAGAGAGATTTACCAGGCCTCATTTTTATGTTTGATGACAGTTATGTGGTTTTGATTATTAGATCTTAAGGCTCTAGTGGTGATGTAGGGATGAATTAGATGCTGCAGTGCTGGGATTTTGTAAGGAAGGTAGTAGAGTTTGTGTGCTATTGACAGCTAGTTGAGTAGGACTAGTTGAGGTAACTCTAGCCAGTTAAGTTGCTTGAGGACTAGACAGTGATGGGTTCTATGAGAGGCATCGGTAGCAAAATTGGTAATCTTATTGTAACAAGATTTCATTTTGCTTAGTTTGGTTTGGCGAAGGCTAGTTAAGATAGGGGAGGCATAAAGGAGGTTGGATAAGAGCTGAGTCCTTGCAATAGTGGCTTTGGTGTGTTTAGTGATGAACTATCTGTTCTTGTAAAGGAAGCCAAGCTTTTTGTTAACTTTCTTGATTGTTTGGGCTGTGTGTATGTCGAATTTCAGATTATTGTCAATTTCTACACCTAGTAGCTTTGTGTGTGTTGTTGGGGTGATCTGTGTATTATCTTTAGATTTTATGGTAAAATCCTTGTTTAGAGGAGGAGATCTACCGGGGCTGAAGAGAATGAGTTTGGTTTTTTTTGGGATTAAGAATAAGTTTGATGTTAGTGAACCATGCTTCTACAGAAGTAAAATTATTTTGGGTTATGGTTTGTAGCTCATTTAGGGTGGGGGAGGCACATATGATGGTGGTGTCATCAGCGTATTGTACTATTGAGGCAGTGGGTGAGGATGAAGCTATCTGGCTTGTAAATAATGAGAACAGCAGAGGACCAAGGATGGACCCTTGAGGGACACCTATGGCTGCTGGTAATAGGGGGGATAGTTGGTCCTGCCATAGAACTGCCTGCTGAAGGTCTGATAGGTAGTTGTAGAACTATGATGTGGTGGAGGAGCTTATGTTAAGGGTAGATAGAGTTTCTTGAAGCATACTATGGTTAACCATATCAAAGGCTTTGGATAAGTCTAACAATACAGAAGATACGAAGAGTCATTTGTTCCTATGGCGATTAACAGTGTTGATAAATGAAAGTAGTGCTGTGGTGGTGCTATGGGAAGGTCTGAAACCATGCTGGGATTTGGATAGTAGGTCATTTTTAGGAGGTACTCATCAGCTGGGAATGAACTACTCTCTCTAATATTTTTGATAAATGTGATAGAATTGCAATAGGGCGGTAGTTGGTAAGTTTAAGGCATAGCCGGCCTTAGGCATAGGCCAACTAGGCATACGCCTAGGGCGCCACTCTAACAGGAGCGTTTTTCTAGTATTTATTTGCTGTAAGTAGACCAGGATGGGGGCACCAAGTGGTGTAGTGAGGGGCACCGTGTAACCCTTTTATCTAGGGCAACACTTGACCTAAGGCCGCTCCTGGTTTAAGGGAGTTACCCCCTTTGTCCAGTGGTATAATATGTGATATTTTCACGTGTGAGGTACTTTATTTTCTGCTAATGACCTATTTATGAGAATAGACACAGGATAGGCTATAGCTTCTGCTGTTATCTGAAGGAAATCTGCTGACAGATTATCAGCTGCCAGTGTGGTTGGTTTAAGTTTTTTGAGGAGTTTAGCAATTGTATTAGTAGGGACTGGGTGCAGGGAAAAGCTGGAGTAGTTGTTTGTGTACCAAAATGGGTAGGGGTTGCTGTTGATACGGGGCTATTAGTAGTATTTTAGGTGTTGGCTAGACCTTGGACTGTTTCGGTAAAGTATTTGTTAAATTGGGTGGGGATGTTTTCATGGTTGTTTGGTAATACAGGGGAAGCAGTGGTGGATTTTTCTGGGTGCAGTAAACCATTTATCATGGCCCAGAATTTTTGAGGGTTGTAAGCATATTTGTCCTGCATGGTTTTATAATAGTTAGTTTTGTCAAGTTTGATTAGTTTCTTGGCTTTGTTGTGGAGTTCTAGATAGTTTTGTCTCAAGGTAGTGGTTTTGTGTTTATGAAATTGTAACCAGGCTTTGTTCCTTTCTTTCATTATAGTTTTGGTATCTTTGTTAGCCATGGGGCATAGTTAGATTTGATTCTAATGGTTCTGGGGAGTGTATGACAGTTTAGGATTTCTAGGAAGGTGGAGTTAAAGTACTGCACGGCTTCGTCTAGAGATAGTTGTTTTAGGGGAGTCCAATTACAGCATTTTAATGTATTGATTAGGTCATTAGTTCTGAGGGTCTTTTTGTTACGTACTACTCTGAGGTTGGGTTGGTTAATGTGGTGGGATTGGTTCTTAATTAGGTAGGTTGCTTGATGGTCACTCAGACTGTCAGGCAGACAACCTGATTGCTGTGCCAGAGTAGAGTTTGATAGCAGAATCCAGTCTAAGATGGACTGGTGTTTGGATGTTTTGTCAGTTCTAGCGTTGGCAGATATAATTTAGGTGAATCCATGCAGATTAAAAGTCGGTAGAGGGATTTTGGCTGGAACAGTTAGACCAGTCAATATTAAAGTCACCTAATAGTATGGTTTCTTCTGGAAGGGAGGTTGGCATCCAGTTTAGTAGGCTTTCCAGTATGGTAATGTTATTGCCTGGTGGGATATATCCACCTGCAATAATTATTTGTTTGTTGGAGTTAAGGTTTAATTTGGCAAGTATTAGTTCTACATCTCTGATTTCTTGGGACTTACACTCAAATTGTTCAATAGTGAGGTGATTTCGGAATAGTATAGCTACGCCCCCTCCCTTTTGTTTCAGTTCTGTCTCTACGTATAATATTGTAGCCAGGGGTAGTAATTTTGTTACTGTGGTGTTCTGGTTTAAGCCAAGTTTCTGTTAAGACAACAATATCTGGTTTGTATAGAGCTAGCAGGGCATGAAGGTCCTGCATTTTGTTAAGTATACTTCTTTCATTAATGTTTAGTAAAAGGAGAGATGAGGTAGGTCTTAGGTATAGAGGATTTGGCTGGTTTAAGTTTGTGTTGGTAGATGTGTTGGGTCCCAGATTAGGGTGACTGTCTCCACAGCAAGTGATTTTTAGGAGTAGGTATAGGTTGTTTGTGTAGTATTTTACCATGTTTTGGGGAGGATTGAGGGTTAGTTTTGTATGCTGTCTTATTATATAAGCAGGAAACAGGTTGGGAGGAGGTGAGGTCACAAGGTGATATAGGGAAATTTCTTCATTTTATGGGGTTGGTTATGGATTCTATCTGCCGTGGTGGTGGGGAGGTGATATAAAGTTGTGTGTGGTAGGAGGGAAGGATGGACAACAAAAGGGGAAAGAGGATAGTTAGTGGGTAAAATAGTGCTTTTAGTAGCTGGGTGTGATGTATACAGGACATTTTATAGGGTTGCATAAGGAGATAGGTGTGTATAGGTGTGCTATAAGTAACTGTGGAGGTTAGGTGTTAAATATGGGTTTGGTATTGGCTTTAATGATGTAGTTTCCTCACTGAAGCTACTAATGTGTCTCTGAATCATAAACTGTCACATTGTGAATTCTTGGGATCTTGTATTATGGATTCTTTACAGGTGATATACTAGTTATATGGAAAGGATGAGTGCAAGGTTTGGAAAAATTTATTGAGAGGTGGAATAAATCAGCCTTAGGTTTTCAGAAACTGTGGATGAAAATGTAGTAAAATATTTTGATCTGTGCATTTATAAAGATATTAATGAAGGTAAATACTGACAAGAAATCAGAGATGAGAAATTAGTAGCAGTACTATATTACACGTTGACAGCATGCACATACAATATTCGAAACATAATATAGTGAAAGGCTAACCAACGCAGGTAGCTAGAATAATAGCTGAACAAATTCAATAAATTAATGATTTTACAAACAAATTATCCCAAAGAAGTTGTTGTTGTGTCTTTCGGCTTTTCCCAGTTAAGGGTCGCCACAGCAGAACTCCAGTCTGCTAATGATTGGCAGTAGATTTTTACGTGCCGAGTTGCTGGCCCTGACGCACAACCTTCAACAAAGGTACACCCATTCACGCATGTCTCCACACAGAAGACGCTCTAGCTGAGAATCGAACAGGACAACGTCTTACTGTGAGACGACAACGCTACCGCAGCACCACCACCGCAGTATCCCAAAGAAGTAGTGAAAAAATAATTTCCTATAGAAATATGTAATGAGTTCAAAAATCCTCAAGATGGAGCACTTTTACACAAAAATTATTTATTTATTTTATTTTACATTTGTTGACTGGGCTAGTCCAACTGGATATATGTCCATTTTCAGTAGAGGCCCGGGGAGAAAAGCTCCAACAAACAAAATAAACATACTATCATATATAATATGAGACATTTAGAAGTACAATTGAATGTGCAGATAATCATCCTATACATTGCATTTTGTTACATTTCTGTAGACAGAATCATGATACATTTCAGCTATGGTTAGCCATGCAAATATTTTGCTAACCATATAGTATAAGTGAATACTTTTGTTTTATTTGACTTAAAAAGGTAACTAGGTTATACACTCTCTTAGAAGTTAACAGACAAGTAACTAGTTTGTACAGTAATGGCAGTAATGCCTTGAGAAATTAGGGGTAGTTAGTCTGGGATAGAACAAAGGGCATAACCACTGTGATTTAAGGTATGGCTTCAATTTGGTTTTAAATAATGCTATAGAGGTAATGGAGGATAAGTCTTTTGGGAGGGAGTTCCAGATTTTTCCAACTGTGTTCGCAAACAAGGAGTCACCTGCCAAGTTGTTAGCTTTGCCTATTTGTACAAGTGGTTTATTTGCTGAGCGTAGGGTCTTGAGGTTGTTACAGGGGGTGATTAAGCTAGTAAGTATAGGTGTGTTAGTAGGTTGGCACAGGATCTTGTGGGCAACTGTTAATTGCTTAAATAGTATTATATTTGGCAGTTCTAGCCATCCTAGCTGTTTAAGATTATCACAATGGTGGGCCCTATAGGCAGATCCAGTTGCAAATCTAACAATGTTATTATAGGATATTGCAAGTTTGTTGATGTTGTTTTTACATAGTTTTGTATATATAGGTGAGGCATAGAGGAGGGTAGAGATTAAGTGGGTATGGGCAATGGTGGTCCTGGCTAGTGGTGACAAAAAGGATTTAATCCTATATAGGGATCCTAGTTTTTTGTTGACTGTTTTTATAGTACTATTAATATGGGAATCAAAGGTAAGGTTGTTGTCAATAAGAACCCCAAGAAGTTTAGTAGTACAATCAGGAGATATAATAATGCCATTGCTTGATGTGACAGTAAAAGTAAGTGGGGAGGTCCGACCTGTGGGAGTGAATAGAAGCAGTTTTGTTTTTTTGGGATTGAGAATGAGGCATCGATGTAGAAGCCATTTTTTGACTATGTTAAACACATTTTGTGTTATGGACTGTAAGACAGATGGTGAGGTGGCAGAGCATATTAGCATGGAATCGTCTGCATATTGGATACAAGTAGCTTGAGGTATAACAGAGTATACGTTGTTTATAAAAATAGAGAATAAGAGAGGACCTAATATGGAGCCTTGAGGGACCCCAAGGGAAATTGGGAGGTGGGAGGATAGGTTGTTCTCCCATAGGACAGCCTGCTGCCTCTTATGTAAGTATAATTGGAACCATTGAATAGCTAGTGTGTTTAGAGACAGCGTTTTGAGTATATTAATGAGTAGGTGGTGGTTAACCATGTTGAAGGCTTTTGAAAGGTCAATGAAGAGGGCTGAGGATAACGTATCTTTGTTACAATTCTTATTAATACAATCTGTAAATGATAAAAGAGCAGAGGTGGCGCTATGAAATGGTCTAAAACCATGTTGGGAGTTGGCTAGTAAATTGTTTTCTGTTAGGTGGTTTAACAGCTGTTTATGAATGCATTTCTCCATGATCTTAGCCAGTGGAGATAATATGGCTGTAGGTCTATAATTTGATAATTCATTTGAGTTGCCTCCCTTATGCAAGGGGATAATGTGAGAGATTTTCCAGATTGATGGGATAGTTCCTTATGTAATAGTCCTGTTTATCAGGATGGATACTGGGAAGGCTATGGCTTTTGCAGCTTTTTGCAGCTATTCTGCAGGTAATAGGTCTGCAGAGAGGGTGGTAGGTTTAAGCTTAGCTTATATAAGATTGTACAGACAAGGGATGTAGGAACAAGTTGAAAGTGAAATGAAGGGGGTGCATTGGTGATGGAGGTGGTAGATGATGATGTATTAGGGGATATCTGATTAGCAAGAGATTGAATAGTCTCTGTGAAAAAAGTGTTAAAGGTATTGGCTATTTGAGTAGGGTTATTGCGATCCAAGCCTAAAGGGATAGGTGTGACTGAATGCCCAGGGTCTAAGAGTTTTTTAATGCCTGACCAGAATCTTTGTGGCTTATTTTGGTTTGTTTGTTGGAGCTCAAAGTAAAAATTATTTTTGTCTAACAATATGGCTTTTTTCGTTTCATTTCTAAGCTGTCTAAACTTTAATTGATCAACAGGGTTTTTAGTTGAACGCCAATTTGCCCATAATTTGTTTCTAAGGAGGATTTTTTGTTTGGTAGATTTTGAGAGCCATGGGGCTGGTTTAGTCTTGACTCTAATTGAACGTGTCGGGGTGTGGTAGCCTAAAATAGTTAAGAATTTTGAATTGAAGTATTGTACTGCTTCATCTAGAGGTAGGTTTTTTTAAGGGTGACCAATCACATGCCAAGAGTTCATTTTGAAAGCTATTGGGGTTAAAATATTTTTTGGTCCTTATTGTCCTGTAGGTTGTTGTGTTTTTTATATCACTTTTATATCTGATTATAAAGGTCAGTGAATGGTCACTCACATCTTCAGGGAGAGTTCCTACTTTGTACGTTTGGTGGTGACTGTTTATAAGAATCCAGTCTAAGGTGCTTTCCTTGCCATTAAGTTTATTGGTCCTAGAAGGGGATGTAATGGTTTGGGTAAAACCATATAGGTTAATATGAGTAGGTGGCTGTTCTGAGGAACAGCTCTTCCAATTAATATTGAAGTCACCAAGCACTATGGCTTCCTCTGAGTAGGTATTAGATAGCCAACTGAGGATATCCTCTAGGGTGCTGGAGTTATTACCTGGGGGAAGATAAACACAGATGATGTAGATGGATTTTATGTTTATTAAGTTGTAATTTGGAAGTAAGGATTTCAGCCTTATTTATAGGTGGAGGTTGAGAATCTAAAGGTGTCACCTGTAATTCACTTTTGTATAGAATAGCTACTCCCCCACCCTTCTTAGTTTTACAGTCTAGCCTCAGGATATTATAGCCAGGTGGAATAATCTCATTATCTTGTGTTGAGTTCTTGAGCCATGTTTCAGTAAGACATAGGATGTCAAATGAATGTATATCCATGAGTGCATGTAGGTGGGCAACTTTGTTGTTTATGCTTCGTATGTTAAGATGAGCTATCAAGAGTGAGTTAGAGGGTCTGTCTAGCAATTGTGAATTAGCAGGAACTGGGGTGTGGGGCAATGAAGTTGTGGTAGAGATTGGTCCAGGGTTTGGGTGGATCACCATCTAATAAGGGGTGAAATTGTACTCATCAAAAGTTTTAAGAGCCTACATGTGTGCTCCTGGAATTTCTTAGTTCTTGAACTATAGAATTTAATGTGGGTCAGTCTATGATACTTAGCTGGTAGGTAGCTGTGCTGGGTGTAAATGTATTGCTGAGAGGGACTTCAAGTGTTGATATAGAGGTTTGCCTTATGGAGTTATAAAATCCTAGGCAGTTATTGTATTCATAGAATGTAAGTACGTAAGGTATAGAAAGGAAAGGTAAGAGTAGTATTAAGAAAAGCACCTTTGGGAATGGTGAGCTTGATGAAGGTAGCATAATGAGGTAGTAGTTATAGCTTAGTGAAGAGGGAAGGTACCAGTTTAGGTTTGTGTAATTGACAGTAAGACAGCAAGAATTATGTTATTAATTTATTTTGTGAATTCAGAGAATTATGTTATTAATTTATTTTGTGGATTCAGAAGCTATAACATACATCAGTACAGTAAATAATTGGAATACATTTACTGCTCATCCAGAAAAAAATGGATTAGTAGAAAAAAGTATATTTCAGTCAGTATGCTTAACATAGCAGCAGATGTTTTAATGGATCACTATTGCAATAGCCTAAACTATTAGGTTATTACTCCCTACACTGGCCAGCTTCCAAAGCTTTGGGGACCATGAACTCCAGCTGCCAAAAGTGCTTCAGTTGCTCCCTATGAAAGGCAGCTGAACTGCCAAAATAACTCAGAGCATTTTTTGCCCTAGAATGGGTCAAGGTCCCTGTATATTTGTACTAAGAAATACAATGAAACATATCTATCTAGAAAAAGTATGCCAACAAACCCACCCTGGCAACTGCAACAATAACAGTAACAGAAAACAATGGGGGTTGAAGGGAGGTAGGGAGGGACAGCTACTGCAGTGGTCTTGCTAAGCTAACATACACAACTGTACAATGTTCATACATGGATCATCATTGCAGCAGCCTAAGCTATTTGGGTAGATTCCCATAACTTAGAAGTAACCAAAAAAAGGGAGGAGGCCAATAGCTAAGATTCCAGGAACACCTGGAGAATGGCATTGGCAAAGCCTGTATACAGGAAAGGAGTCCAGTTTGTAGTGTTTTAGAAAATTGTGTAAAGAGGACCCAGATGCTGCCAATAGAATACTTGAGTCCACCCCTTTCCAGAAAGCCAACAAAGAAGCCAATGATTTCCTGAATGAGCTGTAATCTTGCTTGATAGTGGCTTATTGTGGTGAGTATAACAAAAAGTAATAACATGAGACAACCATATAGTAATAGCTAGCATAGTCACAGGTTGTCCTTTCGTCTTACCTTCATAGGAGACAGACAGCTGTTCAGCTTTCCTAAAAGGCCAAGATTTATTTAGATAGTATCTGAGCTGCCTGTGCTCATCCAGGGAGTGAAGAATCCTTCCCCCTGTGTACTTTGAATAAGGAAAGAATACTGGGAGATTAATGATCTGGTTTACAGTGAACTCTGACTTTACTTTAGGCATAAAGGTAGAATGTGTTCTCAAGTAAACGTTGCATCTCCACTGAAAGAGTCTTCCATGTCAAGAACCTCAAATCAGCCTCATGAGCAGGTACAAATGAAGGCAAATCAAGTTTCTCAAGGACAGAACTGAGACCCCAAGGAACAGTTATCTGTTTTCTAAGTGGGTGAATGTGTAAGACCCCATTCAGAAACTGTTTAACTAGAACATTGTTCAAAAAAAAAGGAGGATCTAAGGGCAGACAAGCAAAAAATGGCTAACGTGTACCTTTGACAGAAGAGTACAACAAACCATTAGACAGCTACTCACACAATTAATCAAGACGCAGCTAGGCTTGAAAAGCATTTTGGTTCTTTGATTAGCACCAACTAGAAATATTCTCCACTTGCAAAAACATGATTTTCTAACTTTAGGCTTCTTCACCTCCTTTAGTACCTCTTGCATGTCCTCTAAAAAGATGTGCCTAAAAGTTATAAAACATCTGTCACCAAGACAGTTAGTTGAAGAGTTTCCATACTATTGAGTATAAAACTCCCCCTGTCTTTTCTGAGTAAATTATGTCTGTGGGGAAGCCTATGGTATTTGCCCCTGGCCATATTGAAAATAAGGGATACCACTGTTGCCTTGGCCAGAATGGAGTCACCACCAACATTTTTGGAGAGTCCTTCTGAATCCTTAAAAATACCCTTGTAATTGATGGAAAGAGTGAAAAAGCATATAGGAACATTCCCATCCATGGGGATGAAAATGCCTCTTCCAGACCTGATTGCAAGGAGTCGTGGAGCAGAATTTCTTTAGTTGTCTGTTCTTATAGGAGTCAAATAGATCTACTTGTGTTTCCCACAGTTGAATCAATTCTTGGAAGTCCACATGATGAAATTTCTATGTGTAGGGCTCTACTCTGGCTCTGCTGAGGTTGTATGCACTAAGATTTTGCTCTGAAAGAATACTTGTATGACTCAGTCATATAGTCCTTGAAGACATAAATGACCTGAGACATACCTCCCTGGACTATATATATAGGGACACGATTGAGCTCTCAGCATATTTATCACAGGCAGGTATAAGCCTAGCATTGAGCAGCATTCTACCATCTCCAGGGAGGATGCTACAATACTAACAAAAAATGACTGACTTTAATAATTGGCTTAGCTACTGGTGTCATTCCAAAGGGGTCCAGTATATGTCAGCCTGGGAGAACATGGTTGATAGGTCATACTGCTTTGCCAGGGATGTTCTTCACCTGTCACTACTAGGCTTTCAGATATTCACCAAAAAATTATCCACCCCATAGTGCCTTTTTAGGCATTGCCAAATAGACAAACTTTCCAACATAGCAGTATCTACTCAGGATAAGCTAAATGTATCACTGCTCAATGTTAGGAGTCTCAAAAAGAAACTACACTCCCTGGAAACACTCCTCACCCTGGAGAATGCTGACGAGTGTGCAGTTAATGAAACAAGGTTCAAAGCCATGGAAGGCACCCCTGTAGTGCATGGCTATATTGCCTTTCACACGTTCCAATCATCCACTTCACATGAAAGGGCATAAGTTGGAGGTGTATCTATCTCCATAAAGGATAGGCACACTTCAAGACTGGTAAAACAATATGACTTCCTTAAGCTACTCCATTTCCAGCTAACCATAGGAAAAATCCATTACCATATTCTTGCTAGCTACAGGTCCCCCACCATAAGCCAAGAAAACTGTACAGCATATCTGAATTTACTACAATCACTTACCATTCAGCAAAATACCATCCTCATGGATGATTTCAACTACCTCTCCATTAACTGGGGAGCATACATGACCACGAACATGCAGGCCCAAAGATTTCTAGACTTTGTCAATGCAAATTCCTGGAGCAACTAGTGTGCACTTCCACTATTGGTACAAATATCCTAGACGTGGTACTCACAAATATGAGAGAGTGTTGCACCCCCTCCCCCTAGAAGTGTGATGTCCCCACTGGTTAAATCAGAAGACAAAGTGGTCTCGCTTGAAATAAATATAAAACCCGATTCCTCGCCTAACCCCAAAGCCTGTAAGATCTTTTCCAAGGCAAACTACCTCCTATTAAGGAATGGCATAGCTAGTTTCCAAGTTCCTCCAAACCCAAAAAACACAGAAGCCCATGCAGAGCTGTGCACAAATGCTCTGTATGACCATATAAACAACTGCATAGAAATGGCAGTACCAGATTGAAATAAGCCTAGGAAAAACCACAAAAACAAGCCACCCTGGTGAACCCCTGGTATTAATAGGCTGTACAACAAAATATATCAAATCCTATCTAGAAGCAAGAGAGAATGTACACAACACAGCAAAAACTCCCTCATTAGTCTAAACAAGCAAATCAGGGGACTACTCAAGTCTTCAGAGGCAAATTATGAGGCAAAACTAGCCTCCCAAACTAAGAATAACCATAAGGCATTTTTCAGTTATGTCCACAATCTTAAAGGCAATACACAACAATGTGCAGAATTAGTTGTAGAAGACATCAACTATACTCAGCCAGCAGATATAGCAAATCTTCTGGCTGATAAATTCAGCTCATATTTCACTTCCCTATCACCTCTGTTCACCCCAAAGAAATAACCTCCACTGTTCATCTACCAGTTATCAACAAGGAACAGATTGCCACTGTGCTCTCTAAAGCTAAAACACAGCTTTGATGGGTCCTGACAGTATCCCAGGATGCCTCTTAAATAGCTTGAAACAGGATCTATCAAGCCTACCAGGATCTCTGTTTAACCACAGCCTCCAGAATGGCTTTGTCCCAGTGGAGAGGAGGACAGCAACAGTCATCCCTCTGCATAAAGGGGTCCATCAACAGACCTGGAAAATTACAAACCCATAAGTTTAACTAGTCTTATATGCAAGGCCATGGAAAGAATAATAGTGGACCTGATAAATGACACCATAGGAAACCTCCAAACACCGGCTTTGTTAAGGGCAGGTCATGCCTGTTCATTCTGGTGGGCTTCTTTGAGAAAGTTGCTAGGACCACAGATGAAAGTAAAACAGGGCTTGCTGCCTAACATTACCTGGCTAAGGCATTTGACACAATTCCCTACTAGGGTATTTCAAATAAACTCACAAAACAGGGCATAAAATCCCTACATCACCAGATGGATAGCTAAATGTCTCACGGACAGAACACATGTTGTTAGAGTTGGTGAAACCAGATCCAACAAGAGGCCAGTTATTAGTGGTGTGCCACGGGGCTCAGTGCTGGGATCTCTCCTATTTGGAATATATTCCTCTGAAGTCAAGGCTAATGTAGAAGGCCTTTGGGTGACTAAGTTTGTTGATGACTGCACATTGGGGGCAATCACTGAATCCTCCAATGATGCAGATATCCTTCCAAAAGGTCTGATTCAGACAAATGATTCTCACTGATGGGTCGGATCCGATGTGTCAGATCCATCTCTGCCTTTACAAAAGCTTGAGGACTTCAGCAAAGCTCATGGGCACCCTTTTCTACCCACAATGCAGTTCCTCAACTTCCTCAGATCTTGTTTGCCCTACCAGAAATTATAAGGAGAGCAGTAAATATTTATTATATGAAAATGACGTACATGATAATCATGCTTATTACAGGTGAAGGTTAGTACTTCTGAGGCTATGTAGATCCATAAATCCAATGTCCACTCGGTCTCCCAGGAGAACTGGAAGGAGGCATGGAGGGTGGATAGTGAGAATAAAGGCCAAGATGGATAATACACATAGAACGTAATGATAAGTACATAACTTCTTTATGTGCTTTTGTCAATCTTGCCTTTATTCTCACTGATGGGACCGGGTCCCAACCAACCTGATTCTTGGGTGGCTCATGGAAGTATATTCCTCAGAACCATAGAACCAAAAGAGGCTCTACTCCTAGAGACTAAATCTACTTTGTAATGAGTAATAAAGGTATGAGGTTTTGCCCACGTAGCTGCAGCACAGATGTTATCCAACATTAACCTTGCTTAGAAAGCTGTAGAAGTAGCTATAGACCTGGTGGAATGAGCTTTAACAGGGAATGGAAGAGTTCTATTCTTAGAGTTATAGATGTAGGATATACAAAGTGTGAGCCATCTAGATAAAGTAACTTTTGATACTGATTGACCTTTTATAATATCAGAGTAAGATATAAAGAGGTGATCTGATTTCCTAAATTCTTAAGTTCTGTGTAAGTAGAAACGTAACTGTCTATGAATGTCTAGAAGATGTAGTGAATATTCTTCCTTGTTTTAGAAATTTGGAAAGAAAACTGGTAGCTCAATAGATTGGTTGAGGTTACTTTACTAAACAAACTTTGGAAGAAAGGAGGGATTAGTACATAAAGAAACTCTGTCTTTATAACAAACTAGGTATGGGAGCTTGACAGACAAACCTTGCAGTTCTGAAACTTTTCTAGCTGAAGCAATAGACACTAAAAAGAGTGTTTCCAGGACAGAAATTTCAAATCACATGTGGCCGAAGTTTCAAAGAGAGGACAGATAATATTTGTCAAGGTGAAGTTCAGATCCCAGGGAGGAGTTTTTTTTTTATGGAGGTCTTATCATTGTAATGCCTTTCAAAAAGGCTTTACAAAGCCTGTGAAACATAATTGCAGCACCATTTTCTCCTACATGGAAATATGAAATTGCTGCTAACTGAACTCTACTAGTGGAAGCAGCTCAAAAGCTGAAAAAGTTTTGCTAGAAATTCCAGGATAGAATGTATGGGCGCAGAAAAAGGGTCTGTCTGGTTATCACTCACCCATATCTCGAACCTATTCCATTTACTCTTGTATAATCTTCATGTAGAGGTTTTATAGGAGGACAACAAGATATGTTTTACCAGGGAGGAAAGAAGAGGAAACCTGTCAATCAAGGGAATTGGAGCAGCCAAGCTGTCACTTTGAGGTTTTTGAGGCTGGGATGTACCATTCTCGACGGATGCATCAGTAGATCTGCAGCCAGGTCCAGAATCCATGGTTCGTCCAGATGAGGCTGAAGGATGGGAAACCAGATCTGACAAGGCCAATAGGGGCAATCAGGAATATCGTGGTTTTCAATAAACTTGCTTTCTGCAGTAACTTGGGAATCAGGGGAATCGGAGGGAATGCATATAGGAGTCCCAGAGGCCAACCATGAACAAGTACATTACTTGGTGACTCCCCCATAGGAGGGATTAGGGCAACGTAGTTGCTACATTTGGCATTGGTGGGTAAAACAAAAATATCACACCAAGGCTGGACCCATTTTCAAAAAATCTTTTTCGCTACATTCTGATTGTGGGACCACTCATGCGGCCATAATATGGTCCGGCTCAATTTGTCTGCAATCACGTTGGATCTCCCCGGAATATGCATTGCAACTAGAAAGTGGTTGGAGGATGTTGCCCATTGCCAAACCCTTAGCACTTCTCAACAAAGGGGTGTAAGATCTGGTTCCTCCTTGTTTGTTTATGTACCAGACTACTGACATATTGTCTGACTGAATTGCTATCATTCCTAGAGGGAGAGTGTTCTGAAATGCTTACAACGCCAAAAGCACCGCCCTTATCTCCAGGATGTTTATGTGCAAGTGGGCCTCATGTTCCTGCCAGGTGCCTTGTACTGTCTACCCAGATAATCTCCCCCCCACCCTATCTGGGAAGCATCCGTGGTCACCGTGGCTTAGAGTGGAGGGAAATAAAGGGATAGTCTTGAGATATTGAAGGAGAGTGACTCCACCACTCCAGATCCTTTTTGCAAGTGTTAGTTATGAGAATCTTCTGCGACATTGGAAAATACAAAATCGACCACAGTGTGGAAAGTAACCACTGAAGTATACTCATATGTAGGCAAGCTAGAGGGATAAGTACAATAGTTGCTGCCATCTTCCCCAGTACTTGTAGAACTCGTTTTGCACTGGCTCAAGTTTTCTTGATTAACAATCTCACATGTAAATAAAGATTGTGCACTCTGTCGTGAGGGAGTCTTGCTATCAGCATGGTTGTATCTATATCTGCTGCTATAAAATTTAAGTTTTGAGATGGCTCTAGGGTAGACTTATAGTTTATGGTAATGCCTAGAGAGGAACAAAGCTGGACTGTATACTCCCTGCCCTGTAGCAGTAGATGCCTGGCCGGGGTGGTTATGAGCCAGTTGTCCAGATACAGAAACACCCAGAATCCTCTGTGTTTCAGGTGAGATGCCACTACTGTCATGCGTTTGGTGAACACTTCGGGGGCTGTAGTGAGACCAAAGGGCAGAACTCGAAACTGGAAATGACTGGCTCCTAGCTGGAAGCCCAAGAACCTTCTGGATCACCTTTCCATTTTAATGTGGTAGTATGCATCCTGAAGGTCTACAGAGCACATCCCATTGTCTTTTCCTAGGAATGGAAATATCAACTGCAGTGTCACCATCTGGAACTTGGTTTTCTTCACCAATTTGTTTAGTTTTCTGAGATCCTGGATTGGTCTCCAGTCCCCCTTTCTATTTGGAACTAAAAAGAATTTTGCGTAAGTTTCAGATCCTCTCTGGGCTGCGGGGACTTCTTGGATGACTGTTTTTCTTAGCAACTTTTGAATTTCTAACATTGCTTGTTCCTTTTGACTGGGTGGAACATCTGGAACTGATTGGTTTATGGGACTGGGGAAAGAGAAGGGAATGATATAACCCCTGGATATTATGTCTTGCACCCATTTGTCATTGGTTATGTCTCACCAGGCTTCTAGGTGCAGTGACAGTCGTCCTCCAACTGCCTCCAGAGGTGAGCAGTAGGGCACTCCTTCAGGAGACCTGAAAGGGTCTGCCAAGGAAGGAGTCTCTGGAACCCTGATTCTGTGAGCCTCCACTACCGCGAGGGCGGTGTCTTCCATTATTATCCACCCCCCTGCCTTGGGGGGGGAAGTACCACCTTGTGTGTCCTGGTAAGATGTTTGTGATTTCCTGAACCACATCTGTCCACTACCTCTCTGACCCTTTGGAAATAGTCTGGTGGGAGTGGAAATACACACTCCAATGGCAGACAATATCCTACCCTCCTGTTCACACCAGGTTAGTGTTTCTTTAACTTTGGTCCCAAAGAGAGTTGAGCCATCAAAGGGAGCATTAACAAAGGAAGACTTAAAGGGTTCTGCCAAATTGCAAAAGCACATCCATGCCTGCCTCCTAATAGAGATGCCTGAACCCGCCGCCCTACTCACTCCATCTGCTGCATATGAATTGAGTCTCATGGATGAGGTGACCACTGAATTGAGGGTAGCAAGCTGTGCATTGTTCTTACCTGCCATCGCATCAGCTACAGCTCCCTGAAAAGAGTCTGATAGTTCTTTCAATAGGTCACAATGAAGTCTAGTGAAATGAGTGAGATAATTCAGTGATCATAATATAAAAGGCGTTGAAGAGTAGACGTGCTTCCCATACCTATCCATGGTCCTGGAATCCTTATTAGGAGGATGGATAGAGGAACTGGTCTCAGAAAGTTCCTTTTTTGTGGCAGCCTCCACAACCATGGCATCAACTGTTACACCTTTGGTAAGGAAGGTTTAGTCCTTGGGGGCTGTAATATACTTATTTGGCCTCCTAGGAGTGAGTTCTATGGAATCTGGCATCTTCCAGGCCTTCCAAGAGATTAACTGAATAAGCTCGTCAAAAGGCGGTGTCACCCAAGAAGTTGAAGGGCGAGATCCAAAGGCCTTTAGGTATATCGACTCCTCGGCCAAAGGGGAGGAGTACTGCCAGTCCCCTCTCTGTTTCAAAATTCTTAGGATATCTCCAAAGGAGACATCCTCAGGAGGAGACCTTGGAGACCCGACAGACTCCTCTGGGGAGTCTACATGCTTCCTTTTGAATGACCTCTTCCAAGATACTTCCTCAGTGGGGTAGTCTGGGGATGTTTCAGAAGAGGGGGAGTCCTCTGGGGAACATCCTGAGGCCTGGGATCTCTGTGGTCCTGTGGATAGGGGTGAGGAGGTAAAGAGACCTCCACTGACAAGGGACGAAGCTCCAAGAGGGACTGGGTCTGAGACTGGGAAGCAGTCATTACCCTCCTCATAACTTTAAAAGCACTCCGCATCTGCTCTAAAGAACTCCCCGGACCTGACAACATGGATGTTGGAGCCAAAGGAGCCTGTAGAGCAGAAGACAGAAGCTCCAAAGAAGAAGTGGGAGTCAAACACATCCGAGCCGAGGCCTCAAGAGACAGAGTCAGATCTGAGGAGAGCCGAGCCAGCTCCGAGGACCTGACTGGCAAGTGTCAGCTCCCAGGGATCTCCTGCTCCAACTGGATGGAGACACTCGGGACAGACACCAGATCTGAGGAGAAAACATGCCCTGGACCTGATACAGACACCAGCTGGATATCGGAGTCTTTCAGCTCCAAAACCGAAGGTCTGATTGGAGGAGGAGTAGGCACCAAAGGAGAAGATGAGACTGATCCAACTCCTTTGTGCTCGGATCCAAAAGAAGCTTGGCTAAGGCAGGTGTTTTGCGAAGCCTTTGTACCACCCTATACACATCTTCATCTAAGATGTTCCTAGTTGACCTGGTAAACAATGTTGGGGATTTGGATCTGGCCAAGAATGGTGAAGGGAGCTGAGAAGTAATCAGCTCCAAGGATAGAGATCGACTCCAGTAATGGTACTCGGCAGGTAATGGGTCTTTCGCAGGCAAAGAATCAATAGAAGATTTCAGAGCCAAGGATTCTGTCTGCTCCAATGAAGTCCCTTCTCCAGAGGTTAATGTCTGCTCCATAGGTGCTGTCAGTGCAGACTCTTTTGGCAGTTTGGCTTTTGGCTCTGATGAAGATTTTGGAGCCAAAGAAGGCCGCTTTTCTGCTCTCTCAGACTTATCCAATTTTGGAGAAGAGGGATCAACAGAAATAGCCTCAGAAAATGTTTTTTTTAATAACCCCTTTAAAATCAACTTATTTTTCCATTCTATAAGTGCCCTCTGGTTGAAAGCATGGCATATGGAACAGGACTTCTGTAGATGAAGAGGCCCCAAACAGTATACACATAAAGTGTGAGAGTCACTGAGGGGCATCTTTTTACTACACTTCTCACGTTTTTTTAAATCCCAAGGGTTTGCTTTCTTTTTGGGACATACTGGTTAGCAAAAAACAGAAGCACACACCCTAACTAAAGATACAGAAAGAAGATCTCTACCGCTCTTTCCTTTTTTTTTTTTTTTTTTTTTTTTTTTTTAAATAACAACAATAACAACAGCAGAAAGGGAGGGGGATAGGTCCTCTAACTTAAATGGACTTGGTTAACTGCCCTCTAACTAAAACAGATGGTAACCAGAAAAGAAGAGGAAGAAATAACTATCAACACTACCAGCAAAAACAGGTGAAGGAAAGATAAAGGAATACCCTCTAACTTAAACAGGTAAAAGTTAGACGTCCTCTAACTTAAACAGACGCTAACAGTAAGGGGAAAAAACTAATGAGGAAGAAACACAAAAAAAGGAAGGTACTAAAAGGTGAAGAGCTTTTAACTATATATTAGCAAGATATTAATAATAATAATAATAATAATAATAATAATAATAACAATAATATTAAAAGATGCAGAAAGAAGTAAGCAGTAGCAAAAAGATATCAAAAAGACTTAACCCAGAGCTTGCACGGCAAACGAGATCTGAGGAAGTTGGGGAACTGCATCGTGGGTAGGGAAGGGTGCCCACAAGCTTTGCTGAAGTCCTCCAGTTTTTGTAAAGGCCAAAGACAGATCTGACATATTGGATCCAACCCATCAGTGAAAATAAAGGCGAGATTGACAACAACACATTCCGTAATTATACCCTTTGAGAACTCAAATACCCCTGAAAATTACAACATTAATAGCACACTTCTAAGAGTGGACTCAGAGGTGAGAGATCTAGCTACACAGATAGATAGTAGCCTGAACTTTGATTGCCATTTGTCTCCAGTAGTGAGGAAATCCTTCTGTGTGGCACAGCTTATAAGTAAAGGCATAGCGTCCATATTCACGGAATATATAGTCCCATTACACTCAGACCTCATCAAACCATTTGAGTACAATACACCTTTTGGAATGCATTTGGCCAGGTACTTGCAACAGCTAGAATGGCCTTAGAGGTACCTCACAAAGAAAATATGGGTGTAAACAACATGTCCTGTGAAGATAGACTGAAAGCCCTATCCCTTTGCTCTGTCTCCTACAGACTATAAGCGCTGATCTATGCCTAACCTACAAGGCACTCTCATATCTAGCCCTGATGGAATTGTTACACATTTGCAAGACAAACTGCCTGAGGGTCACCTGATCTAGAGATCTAAACCTAGTCTGTGACTTGAACAAAACATGCTGGATAGACAGATACGTGTCCCAGAGATTACCCCTTCTCTGGAACACTCTACCTATTCATGTAAAGCAGAGCCCTTCCCTAATCCTCTTCAAATGCAGTTTGGATCAATGGATGGGGAATTATAGATTCACTCCTGGGGTGTTGCCCATGTCCCTTATGAACATGAGCAGTCTGTAAAATACTTAAGAGGCATAGGCACAAACTTAAGCCATACTCCAGCCCTTATGGATTGAAAATTGGGTAAAATTCGGGTAATAATGGCTAGGCTTGTAGGGGTTCTTGCTATTAGCATAGTAATCTGCTATGAAACTATGAATCTGTGAAGCCTGAAGAGTCAGCTTGAACTGAATTGTTATCTCCCTAGGCTATCGCTGCCAGTCTATATAGCGGGTAGGATCTGGTACCCCATGGTTTAAATACCATATCACTGTAGTGTTGTTTGTGAACATTTGCAGAGTTCCTAAGGGCCAGAGATGTTTCAAGGCCTTCAGAGCATTGATGGCAGCCATCTCTGATATTTATATGCTTCTGTCTTTCCACTGGGTCCAACAGAGCCTGCACTTTTATCCTTTTTGAGACCACTCACCATGCCAGGTCTGAAGCCTCTGTGTTGACTGACTGGAGAGGACCTGAGGGGAGAATGGAAGACCATGATTATATCCTATCTGGTGCCACCATCCATTCTCCCTCTTCATAAATTCCAGAACTGCAGTTTCAAAAGAAAAAGGGCAGAGATGTGGAGTCCAGACTGATCTGAGATACCACTGTATTTCCTTCATGTTTAGTCTGACAAAGGGCAGCATGATTATCATCAATGCCATGTATCCTAGGGGCTTGAGAAACTCCCTTGCAAATGTTTGGTGTAGGCTGAAGAAACTGAAGAAAAAATGATGAAACATATCAACTTTGTTTTGAGGGAAGGAAAGCCCTACCCAAGGTTGAGTCCAGCACACATCCTAGGAAGATCATTCTGTAAGATGGGATGAGAGAAGACTTCTGCAAATTGATTTTGAATCCCAGACTGAGTACAAGTTTCTAAAGAGTTGGTTGAGACTCTTGACAGCTGGAAAAAGAGTCTGCAAAGATGAGACAATCATCCAAATATGGAAAGATATGAATGCTCAGGACAATAAGCAGTAGGCATTTTGTGAATGCACTTGATGCAGTGGAGAGTCAAAAGAGTAAAACAGAGAACTGACAATGTGAGCCAGACACAGCAAATCTTAAGAAATATTTGACATGCTTGGCAATAGGAATGCAATGATTGGTGCCCTTTAGATCCAGATGTACCATGAGGGTTAGATGAGGAATCAAAGGTAAAACATTTTGAAGTGATAACATCTTGAACATCAGAATCTTGACAAAAAGGTTTACATCAGAAAGGTCAACCACTGTTCTCCAGGATCTTTCTGGTTTGAGAGCTAGAAATATTCTTAAAAGAAAAAAGATAACTTTTGCCTAGGTGATTGGCAGGCACTGATTTCTATGACTCCCTAAGACAACCTGCTATGCAGAATGGGATGAAAACAGAAATTTGTTTCCCTGGGAAAGGTGAAATCCCCTGAAAAGGAGAAACTGATTCCCATTGCCAGGAATATCCCAGCTCCCTACTGAAATGCCTAGTGC
Source organism: Protopterus annectens (assembly GCF_019279795.1). Taxonomy (NCBI): domain Eukaryota; kingdom Metazoa; phylum Chordata; order Ceratodontiformes; family Protopteridae; genus Protopterus; species Protopterus annectens. The sequence goes on from NC_056744.1 coordinate 9,271,015, forward strand.
TGGCAAGATGAAAAAAAAAGACCAAAATTACAGGAACAGAGCATATTTTGAAAATCACTCTTCTACTTTAAAGTTCTTTTTGTAGGGGGGAAGCTTCCCACACCACACTGCCAAACTTATATATACCAACTCTGAGATCGCCAATCCTCGGAGGAAACGGGAATATTCCAAGAAATGGCCATTTCAGACTTAGTATATGTAAGTCATTCTTTCGGCCATTCAGGCTCTATGTTTCGTGACTCACTCTAACAGGTTCAGATGGTTCAGTTACCCAAAATTCCTGTTGGATTACAGACAAACAACAACTGTCTGTGACTTTCTGATGCCATAAAAGATGATTAAGTCTCAGTGGCATAGAAAGGTTGCCAGAGCTGGAGAGGAACTTTAACATTTGGATAGTCATACTGACAGGTAGAGCTGTCCTTGAGGTTTTGTGGCTTTTCCTTTGTTTTTTGTGCTTCCCTTCCATTGTCTTTAAAACCCTGATTACTAAAACCTTGCTGTTTCAACTGTTTATTGGAAAAGGGAGCTAAGAAGGAGAGGAAAACTATTATTTATTTTCTGAAAAAGGAGCTTTGGACAATTTGAGTCACTCTGGATTGGTTTTCTCCTTTCATCACATCTTCAAAACGTTAGCTGCAAAACAGCCAAACAGAGTCTCCTTATCTAAGGACGAGATAAAAATCTCAGATACAACATCTTCAGGAAGGTTTTATTTATGAAGCCAAGCTAGTCTCCACAAAACTGATCCAGATGCAGAAATCCTACAGGAAGAATCAGCTGCAACATAAGCACATTTTAAAATATGATTTGTCACCTTGATAAGCATTGCCATGGTAGCATTTAAAGAATTCTTTACCTCAGAAGAAAGGTTAACCATCAACTTCTGAATATTCGTAAAAGACAGAATCAAATATTTGAACATATGAACTTGTCAGTTTGAAATTATGAAAGTTAAAGTACATTATAATAATAATTTTTCCCTAACTTATCCATTGCTTTCCCATCTGTGTCAGTAGAAATGTGATTAACAGCAGTAACCAGTTTAGCAGACTGGGTTAAAGTAATGACTGCTGAATTTGCTTTAGGGTCTCAGTTCCTCTACCGCTTTTCCTCAGCTTGAGCTTCTTGACTTGAGCTCTTCTCTATAGCCACAATGCCCCACTCCCAAAACAAACCTCAGATAGAGTTTACCAAAAAGGCATAGCACATAAAAATATTAACACTATAGAGCAATACGCAACTCTATAAGCTAAACAACATCAAGAGCTCAGCATAAGGAATAGAAATTTATTTGAACATTCAATCAGACTTCCCAAAGACTTGGATAGGGTGATGGAGGGCCAGAAGGTTAATGGAAATGAAGATGGACAATACAGATCAAACGTTATGGTAAGAACATAACTTCTTTATCTGATGCTGTCCTCTTCATTTTATTAACTTATGGGATAGCATCCCCAGCTACTAAGATCCAGGGTGGTCCTTATGGAAGGATAATCTAAAGAAAAGCAGAGCCAGAAGCACTTCTACTCCTGTACAGGGTGTCCAATTTGATTTGTAATGCGTACTAAATGTGTGGGGATTACACCAAGTAGCTGCAGCACAAATGTCTTCAATAGAAACTCTAGACCAAAAAGCCTAAGAAGTAGCCATGCACCTTGTGGAGTGGGCCTTAATTTGTCCTGGCAAGGGGATGTTTTGGAAGAATAAATAGATGTAATACAGGTACTAAAAAGAATCTGGAGTAAAAGCCCAACCCGACTTGATTGGGGGAGACCTCTTGGATGACTTGTTTGATCAAAAGCTTTTCTATTTCGTGGGCCATGTCCTCCCTCTGATTGGGTGGAACATCGGGGAGGTAGCATTTTCTCTTGGGAATTTCCAGAAAGAGAATGAAGTATCCTCTGGATATGATCCTTAGCATCCATTTATTGCTTGTGATGGCTTCCCAGGCTTCTGGGTGCAAGGAGAATCGCCCCCCCCCCATCTGCCTCCAGAGGAGGTCAGTCAGGCAACTGTTCAGGATCACTGTAAGGGCTTGTCCTGAGAGGTTTCCCACAGCCCCTGATTTTGTGGACCCCCTCGGCCATGTGTACAGTGTCTTCCATTCTAATTATTCCCCCCTTTGCTCCGGGGGGGTAGAATTCTCCCTGAGTGTCCTGAAAAGAACCCTGTGACTTCCGAAACCAAAATTTCTTACCCCCACGCTGGTTCCTGGAGAAGGTCTTTTGTGGGGTAGAGAAACATATTCCGACAGCAGATAAGGTCTTTCCATCCTTTTCACTCCAGGAGAGAGTCTCACAGATAGCTGGCCCAAATAAGGTGGAGCCATCAAAGGGGGCATTAATAAAGGCTTGTTTGAAAGGCTCAGCAAAAGTGCACAGCCTCATCCAGGCATGACACCTCATGAAAATGGCCAAACCAGCAGCCTTTGAAGGCACTCCTCTGCAGCATGGGGAATCAGCCTCATGGATGCACTGGCTAGTGACTGAAGGGTGGCCAGTCTGGAGGAAAAGGTTTTCTGATCCTCAGTGGACATGGATCCTGAGGTAGAGCTAGAAAAGTTCCTAAACTAAGTCCCTTTGTAGCCTTGTAAAGTGAGATAAATAGTTTAAAACCCTCAAGGTGAACATGGAAGAGGTGTAAAACTCTTTTGCTAAGTCTGTCCAAAGCCTGGGTTTCCCTATTCAGGGGATGAATAGAGGAACTCTCCTGGGCAAGCTCCTTCTTGGTGGCTGCCACAACAATGATGGCATCTACAGGGATACTCTTGGCCCAAAACAACTTATCCACTAGGGCATTAAGAATGTTGCCTGCTCATTTCGGGATTGACACTGCTGTATCCGGCTCCTTCCAAGCCCTGGAAGACATCAGCTGGATCAGCGGGTCAGCCGGGGGGGCACTCAGGTAGTAGATGGGCCAGACCCGAAAACCTCCCACAACATCGATTCCTCTGGGGAAGGCCTTTGGGCTGTCCAACCACCTGCTGATGCAGGATTTCTAAAATGTCTCCAAAAGAGACATTGTTGGGTGGGGACTTTGGGGGCTCTCTTCTTTCCACAAAATCTCTTTGTTCATGGTGTCTGGTTCCTTAGGGGAATCAATGTGGCTCTTTGTACACTCTTCCAGGAGATCTCCTCGGTGGGATGCTCCAGGGAGGTATCAGAAGATGCCTGGGATTCTGCAGCGGGAATTGTGTAGAGGCATTGGGGGACTGGCTGCCCATGCAGCAGACTGGAGGCTTTGGGCATCAAGCCAGAATGAGGAGTGGGAGATACTGTGGCAGAAAGTGCCAAGGGTCTCCCAGGCTGGGAGAGAGAACCCTCTCTACCACTTCAAAAGCCAAAGGGTTCTAAACCACCAAAAGCTATCCCACCAGAGCCAAAGCCACTGGAGCCAACACCTTCTGGAGAACTCAAGCCCCCTACTCCAAAGGGGGAGTCAGAGCTGAGCTGTCAAAAGCTGAAGCTCCAAGGGAAAGTGAAGGCTCCGAAAGCTTCAGAGTTGATGCCCTCCCCCTGGAAGTGACCTCTACACTATGGCTTCGAGACATGCTTGGGACCGAAGACAAAGGAGCCAACGCAGGTCAGGGAAATAGTCGGAGGTGAAGAGGAAATCTGTATCAGCTCCAACACCTCAGAACCAGAGACCAACAGCATCAAAGACTCCAAAACCAAAGGTCGAATCAGAGAAGGAGGCAAAGGTCGGAAAGGTGAAACCCTCACAGATCCAGATGTGAAGGGAGCAGACATAAGCCCCATCTAAATCTGGGCCTCGAGGAACTTCATCAGTCTGCCAATGTTCTTGGAGAATAGGCTCTGGGAAGACCTGGAAGAAGCTGCTGACAGTGGTCTCAAAGATCTCCTGGAGAAGCAAGATTGGGATCTAGGAATCTGCCCCATTGACACGGAGCTAGCAGCCAACACAATTGGAGCTGGCGCGGAGTCACTCGGCATCAGGACTATGGCGGATGACTGAGGTGGAGGGGAACAAGTCAGAACCGAGCTCAGAGAAGACCAAGCCGGTTCAGACAATTTTGAAGCATTCTTAGGAGGCTCCGAGGAAGACCACACAGAAGACCACTTCCTGCACTCCTGGGTCTCCCTGGGCCTCTTAGGAGGGGGTTGAGGCCCTGAAGTTGAAGGCACCCCTGAGGTGGAGGAAAGAGGAGGCAACCCTTTAAGAACCAACTTGCTGCTCCTGTCTGCCAGAGCCCAGGGGTGGAAGGCCTGACAAATAGAGCAAGGGGCCTCAAGATGGGTAGGCCCCCAAGCAATAAACACACTCCCTGTGGGCATCAGACAAGGGGATCTTCCACCCAAAGGAAGAGCATTTTTTAAACACTTACGGTTTCTCTGACATCATTACAAGAAGGGATAAGGAAAAAAAGAGAAGTTTTTTAAGAGAAAGATGGGAGAAGAGAGATAGAGGACTAAATGCAGAGAAACCCAACTGCAAAGGAGAAGTCAAATTTAAATTAGAAAAAGTAAACTACAAGAACAATGACTAAAGATCTAAACACAGCTGAGGAAGAATAAGAGGAAGAAACACTTACAAAAAACAACTCTGGAGGAAGCTCAAGAGCCAGGCGAACTCACCGCTGAAGTTAAGCACAGCAAATGAAATCTGAGGTACGTTGGGGGAGCATGACATTGTGGGGTATAGGAAGGAGCTCAAGTCAGGAAGCTCAAGCTGTAGAAAAGAAGGCAATCGGTTCCAAGGATTAGAAAAGAGATCCACAGGTTAATGAAATGAAGAGGGCAACATGCGATCAGGTACTTCTGGGACTGGAGTACCTTGTATAATCTGTCATACTTTTTAGGGATCGAATGTTGCCCATCAGGAAAGTTAAATGCAGTGAGAAAAGCATTCTCTAAAGCAGGCCACACAGGTAGAATGGGTTCAGCTTTAGGCATCTGTATCTTTAACAAATCATAATGCACTTTCTGCAACAAACGCATTTCATTCTGTTCCCACTGCAACACCTCTTTCATGTTAGATAAAATATCAGTAAAAGAAATTTATTCAGCAGAACAGTCTGACGCTATACTTTTCTCAGAATTAGAATTCTCAGACTGAGAAGAAACTCCTGAAATGTACCCCTCCCCTGCACTGACTGATCACCTGACTGGAAAATCCTGTAAGAATGAGAAGGGACTCTTCCTTTTGCTCCCAGCAGGTTAAGAAGAAAAACAGTAGTCAGTTCCTTGACAAATCCCAGTAAATCTGCCCCATCCATGGAAACAGAAACAGATAACTGGAAGTTTCACACTAAGAACATTTTCCCTTAACAATGTCTGGCTTGTAGGCACACTGAACCCAGCATCCAAAACCCCATCCCTGGCAAGTGAATATCCTTCACCTGCTTCTTCCCCAGACATTGACAAAAGTGGTTGTCTCTTGCCTGCTAAAGGCATCTGGAGAGCTTCAGAGGATGTTGCTGACCTCTGATTTTTGATGGTTTGGAAGGTTACACCAAGAGGACTTGAAAAACAAGATGGGTGGTCTGAGGAACAACAGTTGGCCACAGAAGAGTCACCCACCTGTAACTGAGGCAAGCTAGGAGCCAGACAAACCCCTTGAAGACTCCTTAACAAGTTTTTTTTTTTTTTGTATGCTAGGGAAGGATGAATGATGGAGATCAACTGCTGCTCCATTGGTAAGCCAGGAAAGAGGTCTGAACAGCAGATAGTGAAGCCATGAGGAAATAGAACATAAGAAAATAAATTGTTCTGTAACAGGTAAAGCACTGAAAGTCCCTCACAAGCACAGTATCCTGTCCAGACATACAAAACTTCAGTAAATATTAATACAGTTTTAATAAGAAATTAAACCTTTCCTCACAAAAAAAGTTTACATGTGCACCAATGTAACAACTTCATTGTCCTATACAATCACAGCTCAATTCACTTTGTTCTTCAGCAAATGACATCAACTGACAGAAAAGTGCAATTTTTTAGTCAGAAAAGTAACAAAATAGGAAGTTACCCTCCAATGGAAACGTATCTGCCTAGCTGTCGGAAGGATCACTAGCTGCCTGACAGACGCTCTCACTTCAACAGGAAAAAAGGTCTATTTTCGTAGTCCAACTGCCTTTTATATGGAGTACCTTGAATGCTCCTGACAGTTGGAGTGTAGGGAAGGTGCCCAAAGCTTTGAAAAGTTGGTTGGTGCAGTGGGTAATACCAAAGTAACTTGGGATACTTCAACAATGATCCATGTATGAGCATCAGTGTTCACAACAGTAAGAGAAAATAACAACCGAGACATGCTTCAAAACATGCAAAATGTAGGCCTTTGTTTGACTCAGTCAGCCTTCACATGCATACAGTGTGATCCTGTGAAAGTCACTTGACTAGATTATGCAAACAGGTCACCCTTGGAGAGTTAATTGTGTTTAGTGAGCTTTTCAAATTACAGTAAAAATAAAATTAAAGTAAATATAAATTAACAAGTCTCAAAACAGCATATCTCTCAACTGTCCCTGATTTTGTATAGTGTTCCTGATTTTGCCTTATATTTTTGCCCTTTCCTTCATAAAATGTTTGATTGTTTTGGCAAATTATTGAGGAAGGGCCAATAATACCAAACTTTAAACTTTCATACTTGCACATTGATGTACTGTTCAAGTGAATTAGAGAAATCTTCACAAATTTTCCCTGATTTTGGGCCTCCCCCACCCACCAACACACACATACACACACACGCACACACACACACGCACACACATATATATGTATGCACACGCACACAAGTATGTATGTGGGTCCCCTACACTTTACTAAACATATATCTGTCCATAAAGTATAAAAGTGTAAAGGGTGGGGCATGTTCACAAATGTTTGTTTTACTGAATATCTGTTTTGCTGAATGTTCATGTTGCCAAAACAGGTAACTGGGTTTGTATTAGGGGGTAGGTGTGTGCATGTGTGTGAGATTGTTTGCAGGTTAGGGTTAGTTAAAGGGATAGATTTAGTGTGTGCACATGCTTGTGTGTGTGTAGGTATGTATGTGCGCATGTATGTTGAAAAATTATATGACGTCTTCCTGTTCGTTTCTCACTGTTACTTGCATTTACATGCATGCAAGCCACAGTTCATTTAACTATTTATTGTAATCAACTAATCTTATTACTGTATTGTACTGAGTACAATAAATACACGAAGACAACTGTTTCAGTTAATGCGCCTTACTATCACATTTTTCTTTTCCGATCTACAAGCACGTAACACAGATGCTGTCAGCTCTCTATGGCAAATACCCAAAGCTTGTTTATGCACAGTCATATTTATACCAAAAGGCCTGATACTTTTCTCAAAGTCTGATGTATGACAGTTCTTTCTTTGTTCTTCTAATTTAAGATTTGTCCTTGATTTAAGTTCGGTGGTCCAAGGAAACTCAGTTATCTGAAACGTGGTGTTCCAGCACTATCTGATATTTCAACTTTATCTTGCTTGATGTCACATTTTTTTACTTGGTTGATGCCATCTGCGCAGTTATTTTACAGACTTTGTTTCTCAATAACATTCTTCTTTACATGGTTGCCAAAATCTAACTAAGCTATTATATGCTTGCCAGCACACTTACTATTTTTCTGTATTTTATACTACTTCTAAATTAACCCTTTATATTTCATATCATTCTTGCAGCTTTTATTCAAGCTAATAATCATGTTAGCAACAGTTTGAAAAGACAGTGTATACTAAAATTCTTTCAGTCCCCCGTTTTTTTATTTGTTTGAGGAACGGACTAAACTTCAGTTAAAGAAAAGACTACGGGCCAGATTCAGGAAGCCTCCGTGTAAGAGTTATAACTCTTACACGGAGGCTGCAGTGAAACTGTGTGATGTCAGCATGTCATGCATATGCATGAGGTGCATAAGGCATGCTGAATCACACTAGTAACTCTTACACGGTCCGTGTAAGAGAGTAGGGGGCGTATCTGTAGGCTAAGCCCTGCAAGCGGACACGCCCCCGGAAGACTAGAATGGCTGAAAGTAAACAGCCACGAGAGAGGCCATGGAAATGTGCATAAACACACTACACAACACATGCCCCGATAGACCATCACTGTATAAAGTGAAGAGATGTAATAAAATTAAATTAAAACCTTTTTTTTTTAAAACCCCGTAAATGTTTGCTACTGTGTGCCGTGTGCTGGTGTGCTACTAGCGCAATCACAGTTAGCAATCAGTGGAAAAGGATATAAGAACTAAATATGCAAAGTAAGCCAAGAAGTAATAGCTTAGTGGTAGAGTTGCCGGCCTAAGAGTAGGCAGGCAGGGTTCGAGCCCCCACAACAACCCTTTTTTTTTTTTTTGTAAATAAGCACTAAAAAGCCCCCTGACAGTATTGTACACATGTAAATGTATTCCCTTTTGTAAAATGGAATGAAACGGAGCATATATTCTGAAGTAACACAATAACAAAAATAGTCAGAAATGTACTGATAGGTAAGCTGCTGTGAGACGGAGTGCCCGTAGCTGAGTAGTGTTTAAAAAGCTGTAAACTGCGTGCCTGTTGCTAGGCATCGGTTTAACAGAGTGAAACTGTTTGCAACTAGCTGTGCTGAGCTGAACATGTGTGTCACTAGCCAATTAAGGTTTATCTCAGCGCACACCGTTTGCGCGGCGCTCCCACAAGCTAACTGCCAGTGTGCATGCGTTAGCTCCGCGCAAACGAGCGCAGACCTGGTTTTAAGTGCTTAAAAGTGCTTTTGGCATGTTTGATTGACAGGTCTCAACTCATTTCTGTCAGGAAAATCAAAAATCAGTTGCCAGATTCGAACCCAAGATACCATGCACTAGAGTCAAGGTACTAAACCACTAAGCCATGACAGCAATACCTAGAAATGCAGAAATAGCATATATATGGGATAAAATCCAGAATGGAGCATGATAAAGCATTTTCAGTGAAGTAGATACAATTCCAAAACGGCCAATCAGAGAAATGTGCGGGAAAATCGGCATATATAAGCCCCATAGGCGGGAATACACAGCAGAAACGATTGTAGATCAGAGCTGCAGTCAGAATGAGTGGAGTAGGTGAGGGGCGTTGCTTTCGAGCACAGCGTTGGGGCGTTGAGGAGTCCAGATACATGGTCTGGCTCCTTGTCCACCATCACGAGGCCCAACTCATGCAGGGCCAGGTCTCATGGGGAGCATATAGGGCAGAGGCATGGGACCAGTTGGCTCGTGATCTGACCAGTGCTACTGGCATTCCACGCACTGGTGAGCAGGTCCGTCACCACCATGTGGACTTGAAGCGACGCAAGCAAGACCAGTTGTCCGAATGGATCCAGGAGGCCCGGGATATGCCCAACGCCCACTACTGAGTAAGTTACATTTTACTTATGTATGTAAGGATTTCAACTAGCTGATACCATGGAGATGTGTAGTCCAATATTACTTCTTTTGTATTACAGCTGCAGGTGTCCGCTCTACGAATCGCGAGATGCATGCCCGTGAGGCTGGTGCGGATGCGCCACCGTGCAGGTTAGTAACCCCACCCAGTACTTGTAAATAAATATTATACTGTAGCATGTATCAGAACACTGCAGTGTGTTGATTAAAAGTAATATAATGTGCAAGCAAGATTTGAAAGTCTGCAGGTATGGCTGCAACAAGTTCATCAGTATGCAAGTGTAACTGGAAATATAATTGATAGAATTAAACAGTGCTGTCATACAGATGTCCCACCATTAATTAAATATAGTGTAACCTGCAGTAGTCTCAAGAGTACAGCTTCAGAATCTGAGGTAGTCACATGTGAGATATATCCCCTGTTGAAATGCTGAATCATGACAGAAGTGAGGCTGTTGGAAAGTGTTTGAATCACCACTAGTCTAACATGTGAACAAAGCCTAGAAGTAGCAACCTGAACTGTGAATTTGCAGGAAGTGTGAGACTGACAGAAAGGGTCATGTATGAATAAATAAAGTAGTAATAACCCCGGAATATATTAGCCCCAGTGTGTTTCTACAGAACTAAATGCATGTGGGAAGTACAACTTAATATACCAAACTGATTTCAGTGTGTCAGAATCTGGAATGTCTAGCCAAATGCTGTATATGGTGATCACAGTAAACAATTTGCAGATAGAATGAATGATTATCTGACAGACTAAACAGCCATAGTTCTCCCCTGTCCTGTCATCAAAGTGTAGCAGGATGATGTATCTGATCAGATTCAAAATAAGTAGGATAGTGATGTATTTGTAACAGGTGTAGCTTGACAGTCAAATAAAATTTATTTTGAAAAATCAGCCTCAACTTAATTGTGTACCGATTATAAATGTAAATCAATGTGTAACATATGAATGTGTCATCACTTTCTATCTCCGCCCAACCCTATAATTCCATATAACAACACCCACTAAATAATGGTATGTGAACATTTCATTAATCATGGACATTTGTCCGTTTCAAAAATATATGCATGTCTGTTCGTGCATGTGCCCTGTTCATACCTGCAAATCTGATGGCCTGTTGCCATTAATCAACCCTGCATGTTGTTTGACTGTGTATTTCTGTTCAAATAATGCATGTGATATTGATATGCCCCTTGTTCAGTGGTGTTAATATCTGGGTGTTTGTTTGATGGGAATACCAATGCATGCTGTTACAACTAATCTGAATGGAATACAATGCCACTAACCCAAACTAACATAACTACTCACAAACCTAGAACGCTTGGGAAGGCAGGTCCCAGCGGACCCACCTCTCCCACCTCAGCTGGTGACTGCACCTGGCACTAGTGCCCAGGCCGGACCCCCCTCCGGTGGCCCTGTGCCACCTTCGGGTGGAAGCGCTGCAGGGGATGGGGCCCGTCCCCTCTGCAAGTGCGGGCGGAGGGTTCGTCCACTCACCCTCCACGGTGTCCGGTCTGTGGTGCGAAGGGAGATCCAAGACACTGTTCTTGGGCCCCTCGCCAGCTCGAGGCTCGTGTGGCACAGCTAATGGCCCGGCCGTTGCCCGCCTACACAGCCCCAGCACAGCCCGTCCTGGGCTGTGAAGGAACAGTGGCAACTGCCTATGGGTGGGGATATCAGTTCCACTGTTGCCATCTGTGGGCTCATGCATCTTGGAAATCCCAACCTCCGTCCCGTCAATTGTGTAACCCCCACGTGTGTCATACACCGCCCTGTATGTCTTGTCTGTCTTGTCTGTTAACCTACCCAACCTACCTCCCCAGCTATACCGACTTCCTTCACCTGACATACCACTCTCACCTGAAAAAAAAAAAAAAAAGGGCACTCTGTACCCACAAAAAATTACGCCCCATACATAGCTGTCCATGTCGCACACATGTCTGCTTGACATTGAAACAGTTAATTACAATTGGCTCTACAACAACTATTAATGTTGTCCTGACACCTCTCTCAGGGGTGAAAGGTTTCTAATGTCTCACCAAAATACATGGAAATGCACAGCTGTTGCTGCCAAAGACATGGGCATGTATGGGCCTTACCTACATCCCTCCTGCAAATCCCACGCTTGTTTTCCTACTGTCTTACCCTCTTTGTGACCCCTTTTTAACCACTTTCCTGTCAGCCCTTTTTCTTTTCTTTCAAAGAAAATAGCGCGGGTGTGCGCTTGTGTTAGCGGAGCTCACCGCCAGTCTTGCATCGTGAGCTCAGCAAACAGCGCAGACCTGGTTTAAAGTGCTTAAAAGTGCCTTTATGGCACTTTGATTGACAGGTCCTGTACTCAGTTTGAAAGTTTGCTAAGAAAAATAAATTCCCACTGTCAGTATCGAACCCAGGACCTTGGTAACAGTAGTCTGTATGACCTACCACTAAGCCATGTCTGCTTTGCAAGAACACAGTGCTAAAATAAATATAACATGTAATAGTAGGAATCAGTATAAAGGCAATATAGGAGATGTACTATCCAAAGCATGTCAGGTAGAGTTTTAATGGCCAAATTACTGGATTCCCATACTAGTTCAGTGTGAACAGAAACAGCCCTGCTACCTGTTAGCTTGTACATAATAATGTAAGGTAATGTACATATGTGAAGGTATGTATATCTACACATACATATATATAAATATATATTAATACATATGAAATATAGTTGTAGGTCTCAGTAGCCATACACACTCACTACAGGAAATAGTGAAGATATATGCAGCAACCAGAATCTGCAACACAGCCTGTGAGACCTACTAAGCCCTTTAACTGCTTAAAGGTGCCTCCAGCACTTTGATTGATAGGCCCTATACTCAACTCAAAAGCAGAATATGAGCATACTAGTAGGCCCTACCACAAGACCATTGTAACACTAGTCTGTATGACCTACCACTAAGCCATGACTCTCATACAGGAATATAGTGCTAAATAAGTGGAACACGTAATAGTATGAATGAAGATAAAGGCAATATAGTATGTCTACTACCCAAAGCATGTCATGCAGACTTTTATAGTCCCAATTACTGGGTTCCCATACTAGTGTAGTGTTAACAGAAACAGCCCTGCTAATTGTTAGCTTGTACCCAATAATGTCAACTAATGTACATATATGAAAGTATGTATATGTACACAGATATATATATATATATATATATTTATATAGCAATACATATGACATATAGTTGTAGGTGTCAGTATGCATACACACTCACTATAGGGAACAGGCAAGATAAATGCAGCAACCTGAATCTACAACACAGCATGAAGCATGGTAGATGTACTAACCTTCACACTCACAAAATACTGTCAACAGCATACCAGCATGGTCCACGCCCTACAATCTGAAAGGGCAACGCCTATCTCACATACCCTTTTATAGCAGTATCCTGAAATCACAGTGAGACATGCAATCAGTACACACCCAGCTGCATGCAATTAGCAAATGCTGCCTTACAATTGGTGCAGAGGCCATCACATGGACCTATGCAGATACCTACAAAAGCAATGAGTACCCACACTACACTCATGCAATACATTCATTGCACAAAACTGACAGAGAAAGAGAGAGAGACAGAGAGAGAACAAAACAGAACAAAACAGAAATAAAGACAGCCAGCAGCAAAACCAGCAGCAGCAGCAGCAGCAAACTTCAAGCAGCACCAGTGACACACCAACAGCTGCCACAAACACAGGTAATGCAAAGTAGCAGGTTAATCCTGTGTATACTGTGACACCTCCAAATGTATCATAGTTCACTATCTATAGGTATGTCCATGAGATAGGTTGTGTGTACATAGTCATGAAATATAAACATATGTAATATTGTTGTACATGTGGGCCATAACTAACACTTCCATAGCTTAGAACACAAGGCCAGTTGTGCATATGATGCAGTAGTTCCCAGGGTCAGTAGAGGTTCCTCCTCATTGGTGTGGGGCCACTGTGTATGTATGGCACTGTTCAGGTACATATCCTGTAGTATGGCCAGGGATTAATATCAGTCTGTCATGTGGTGCTATGTCCTCCAGGGGTGAATGTAGCACACATCCAGGGATACCATTTCGTAACAGTGATGATATGTGTTCTGCAATGATGAGGGTGGCTCTCACCTGGACATGTGAGAGGATAGGGAGGTTACAGTCATCTGGGATAACTAATAACACGTGTGTAGGACAATGGGGGTACCTGCACCTAAACTGTCTGCAACAATGTTGGCAATATCTGTGCATTTGGTGAATGTGAAGCATCTTAACACTGCAGACAACAGATGCCTTCCTGTCATGTGAATCTGCCCTGTGCTGCAGTAGCCTCCTACTATTGTTATACAATATGCCTGTATCTGTAGTCCACTGGACAGGATTAATAAGTGGTGTGCAGTTGTTCTGGGTTAGATAACTGTGTGCACAGTACATGCAGTATGTGGGATGTCTGTGGCACGCATATGCAAAGGTGCTGGCGGTGTGTGTTGTGGCTTCCACTGGCCCAGGGGGCTGCATGGATAGCATCACTGTCATAACCACTGAATAACTGTGTAATAACATGCATACATAGCAAGGTAGTGTACTGTGCTTGTGGTGTTGTTCAGATATGTATATCCAGGCTGAGTAATGTGTGTCCACATCACAGGGTTGGATGGCAGCACACATCCAGTATGTATGGATGAACACCCAGAATGTGTCAGGCGTGTCACCTGTGCAGAAGTATCTGGCCATTACCTGTGCATCCCCCACAACACACACACATGCAACATATGGCAGATGTACTATAGCAGTACACACATGTTCATAGGTTCATACTAGGCTATCTGCCCGAGGGCATTTACAAGCCTAGCCCATTGTTTTGTGGCTTACGCCACCCCTTTAGTATGGGGAACCATACCCATTATTTTGCTGTGCCTCTGTCGAGCAGTGACACGGAGGTAATCCCTGGGGTATATCTGCGATCTCCCATCCATTGGTCAAGATTTCTCTTGAACAAGGCTAGCGAGTGCTCTGCCTCACATATACTGTGATTTTGTTCCACAGCATAGGAGTCTTTGGGTGATGAATCTATCCCTCCAGCATGTCCTATTAATAGCCGTGTCGAGGTTTAAGTCTCCGCCCTTGTGGCTCTGATGGATCTAGGTTTTTAGGTGAAGCATATTCATCAAATCTGGGTTTGACATGGCCTTGTATGTTGGGCAAAGGTCACCTCTGAGCAAGCGGTGCGACTGAATAGAACATACATGGACATGCTGGAGGGCAAATTCCTAACTGAGAGGCTCCCTTCACTCTGTAATGAGCTCGAACAGTTGAGAATGAACAGTTCATAGGTTCATACTAGGCTATTTGCCCTAGGGCATTGGTAAGCCTAGTAGAATGTGTTTGTCTTTTGCCACCCAATCACATCTTATGCTGCTATGCCCTTGTCCAACTTTAGTATACTTTGCCTCTGTCTAACAGCGACATAGAAGTGATACCTGGGGTACAACTATGATCTCCATCCACTCATCCAGATTCCTATGGAAGAGAGTCAATGAGGGACTCTGCCTAACCAGTAGTGTGAGCTCATTACAGAGTGAAGGGAGCCTCTCGGTTAGGAATATGACCCTCCAGCATGTCCATGTATGTCAGTGCTGAGGTCCAGCTCTCCTGAGCATGTGGCTGTATGGGACTCTGATTGCCTGAGGTGCATCACGTTCATTACTGCTAGGTAGGACATGGCTGTATATGGCATGCACAGATTGCCTCTGAACAGGCAGTATGCCACTGAGTCCAGCTGGATTCACTTTACCTGGGCAGCATATGACATCTGTGTGAGCCATTGCATCCCCTTGATGATGTACTGTTGTCCTGTACCAGTTGCTGTAGGTGTCTGGTTAGGTACATCCCAAAAGGTGCATTGTATGCAATTATAGGCCTGATGATGGATGAGTACAGAGGCACAATGACCTCCCCTGCCATACATGTGAATCAGTCATGATTAGCTGGGCTATATAACATGTCTGTCAATCCACGTTGGCCATGTGGTAGACAAATGACAGACCGCTACCATGTTTCTTCCCCAGGTCCCCAACTACGTCTTCTGTACTCAGTGGCCTAACACCTATGTTGTACTGTGCCACCAATGTCGGCGTGGGAATCTGCATTGAATACTGATACTCCCTCCCTTGTTCAAGTGTTGTGGCCGACAAGAATGGTAACAGCTATAACGTGGTAGTACTGGTGTGCTCCTGTGAAACCTGAAACAGGTTCATGTTACTGCACAGATATCGATGTCCAGAATGCTAGGTAGGGTTTTGGGTGCGTGCATCCTTGGGTCTAGACGTCCAGTGTTGAGTAGCATCACTCTTACTTCCTCATCCTTTGTGATACAAATGGATGTGGGTTTGCCTTATGAGCCTTGCCTAATACAGGCACTATGGGTGTAGCAGGAGGCTCCGCCAAATGTCAATAGGACAGGGGTGACAGGTGCAAGCTGTCCCTAGCAAAGCATACTACCCCAAGATGGCAGGCATTGGCACACCTGTGAATGACACCAGTATGTCAGTCAATTGTTGGAAGGGATCATCGTGCCTTGATATTGTGTCATTGTTCTAGGTGAGGGTAGGATGCTACTCAAGGTCAGGGTCAAACTGTCTCAGGCTACGTGCTCAGAGAGCTCTGTAATGTCTCATGTCATGTAGTCCAGGGAGGAATGTGTCAGGCCATTCACAGCAGCATGGACATTGACTGAGTCATACCTGTACCTGCCTTGGGGTTACCTGACTGTTTGTGTTATGTGGCAGTTCATAGTGCCTGACAGGCTGCACACCATGACCCTCACCTCGTTAAGCCTGGTGAACGTGATGTGAGTGTGCCTGATGATAGAGGCACCTAGTACAGGTGTATGAGGTGTGTTGTTAACTGTTAATGGCTGTGAGTGTTCAGCACATTGGCTTTGTGTGATATGTGTTGCACATGTTCGTTTATGTGGTAGTGGTTGCCTGGATGTCTGCTTAGGAGGTCTCTGCTGCATAGGCAGAGCTGTGGTCTGAGCCTACAAGTATGATCATGTGTGATCATGTGTTAGGTCCGCTGTTGTGGTAGGTCTACATGAGACTGGAAGTGTAGTGAGTGATCCCTTTGCCACGTGACTGGTTATGGCGGTATTGACTAGACAGAGCCTAGCCTCCAGTCTGGTATATGGTTGCATCACTCACATGAGTTTGAATTTGTTGTTAGGAGGAGGGGTTGTCTGTGTACATGCATCTGTTCTAACATTGTCTCTGGAGTACCACACTCACCAGCTGGACTGAGGAGGGAACTGACAACTGACCTCTGGACATGCTAGAATACTATTGTGAACTCTGTAATCACTAATGATTGAAAACAAGGTCCAGTGGGGAGTGAGGGTGTACTGACATTACCTACAACTGCTGACTGATATAAAAGCGTCAGTGAGCAAATGCCAGGTAACCTAAGTGCAATGTGTCACAATGAAGTAAATGCAACAATGACAAGCAGTCACTTGCTGTCATGTGTAACATGGAAATGCGTACAGTAAGCAATGCAGATAACAGTAGTGAGTCACAGATGTGTTGCAAAGATGTGTACTATGTGGATGTAGCATACCAGTGAAATAACAAGCTAACAGATAACAAGCATATAAACAAAGGTAGATGCAGGAGGCCTGGATGTAGTGTTTGCTACAACAAACAAGGTGTAGCAATGTCAGTAAGATACAGCTCAGATATGCAGGCACTATAAACCTGAAACCAGATGTCCCCAGCTATGAATGGCAGAGTACAGCCTATTGTCACACATGGGTGCAGACCACAAACCTCGTTAATGTTAAATAACTGGCCTGAAGGCCAACTGCCCATACCAGAAGTAATAAACTTGTACACTGGGCCCACAATCAGCAGTTCCCAACTTCAATGGATGAAAGATATGTGTCCTGCCACCACAGTGCTTGCCACCAACCTCCCTAATGTAAAACAACTGGTCTGAAGGCCAAGTACTTAGTACAAATGACATAGAATGATATCTACACTGTAATCAGGTTTTAACCAATCAGTAATAAGTAGAAGTTAACACTACCTGTATAGAATGTGTACCATGTATTGTTGAGATACTATGCTGATAACCTGTTTGTGTACCTTTCCAGATAGACATGGCACCTAAACGGAATCCTGCCTACTCTGCTGCAGAGGATGACGTGATCCACCAGAGCCTGGTGCGTGACTATGCCATCCTGTTCTCACGCACCACCCAGAATCAGCAGGAGAGGTCTGCACTGTGGCAAAACCTTGTTAGCAGGATAAATGATGTTGGCATGCATGATAGGACATATGAGCAGGTGAGACATCACTGCAGTGATTTGATAAGAAATGTCCGCCAGCGTGCTGCAGATATCTGCAGGCAACAGGCTGCCACAGGTGGGGTGGCCACACATCCCCCCCTCACCAGACAGGAGGGGCTACTGCTAAGTGTTGTGGATCCAGCCCCAGAACAACAGCAACCATCATGCATCCTGATGGAGGTTGGATCCACACAGCAGCAAGACAGCGTGCAGGTAAGATGCCATATTCATTTATTGTTATTACTTTTACATTTGTTGACCCAGATAGTCTAGCTGGATATAAGTTCATTTTCAGTAGAGGCCTGTGGAGAAAAGCTCCACACATAACGTAATAAAGGCAGACAGACAAGTTGTCATTACAGACAGCCAACATAATAGAATTGTACACCAGCCTGTTAATTAAATCAACATACATGTAAGGAAGTCAAACAGTTTAGAGTCATACACAATGTATCGTTGGTTTCAAAGCAATCCTACCTAAAGCATAATGGTTATGCAATAAGGCAAAAGCCATATACATAATAGTTAGGGCTCAGAAGGGTAGAGAAGTAGAAGGAGTATGACAGATACAATGATATGGAAGAGGCAGGAGTCAAGAAGGGAAGTGAGGAAAAGAAGGAAGACAGTCAAGAGGAGGTGGGAGGGATGGGAGAAGTAGGTCAGAGCATAGAAGGACATCAAGGTGAAAGAAACAGGGTAGAAGCTAGTTTCTATGCACAATGAGGGGTTAAAGGTGAAGAGAGGGTAGGGAGAGGGACGTTAGCCTGGACTCCAAGAAGAACAAAGCCAGTGGGTTTGGAAGTACAGTTTGAGTTGACGTTTGAAGAGAGGTAAGGGTGAGATTAGAGTTAACTCCTGGTATGTACATATGACTGTTCTGTACGCTGTTACTTCATGCACGCATAAGGTGTGCATGTGGTATGTATCTGTCATCATGATATATATACAGACATGATGTGCAGCTGATGTGTATAAGGGAACTAGTGTACTACTGTACTGTATCATGTGCAAAATGAATGGCACACATGTGCCCACTGACATTACTCTCTTCACACTTCCAGGTCCCTCCCATGTAGCAATGAGGCAGGCCATACATGCTGGTGAGTCTTTTAAAATTATCTGTAAAACAATTTATAAAACTAGGAAGAGTAGTGTAACTCTGTAGTAGACATGCTGGTGACTGTGTTCACAATAACTGTAATTGGCAGGTAGTAAATTGAGTAGTGTAACACGGTACTGATGTGTGTGTTTACTGTGGGGTGTGCATGTGTGCAAGTGTGCCTGTGCCCAAGTGTGCATGTGTGTTAGTGTCCATGAGTGCATGTGTCCATTTCTGAATGTGTGCATTAGTATTGAAGTGCATCTCTTTGAAATATGTATTGAGACTGTAATCTGTGTTCCATGTTTTCCTCCCGTAGGTTCTGGTGCTGCTCTGGTGACCTGCAGCAGGGAACCTGAATCTTGTGCCCCAGGTACTGATGATGATGAAATGTCTGTAATGGTGCAGGAAGGTGTGTCTGGGTCCGCCATTGGTCAGCCAATTGACAGTACACAGCTTTCAACCCCGTCAATGCGCACAGTCATCCTGCCGTTACATCCTTTGTCACCATTGTCCCTAGGTGATGGACAGTCAGCAGTGGGCATAGATCAGGGTAATGTGGTACCTGTGGTACATGCATCCTCACAAGGCAGCCATGTGCAGAGGCCTCCAATGGTACCACGCAGACAGTCGCCCATGGGTTCTCGTGAGGGCATCCGTGGCCGTACTGCCTCTGGCCGACGTGCCCAAGGAGGTATGTCAACCTCCACTATGTTTAGAACTGTCATGCAGGCACAGGCACGTATGGAAAGGTACACCAGACAGGGTCTGAGGGAGCTGAGAGCATGTCGCATAGCCATGACAGACGGCATGCATGATGTTGCGAATGCTATCCGTAACTTCACAGATGTCGTTGACAGTCGTTGTGGCGGCATAGAACAGCTGCTCCACAACCAGATGTCCATGGGCCAGGGCGATGGTGTGCGTTTGCGGCGTCGGCGTGGCGTATGCCAGCAAGAGCACCAGCTGGCAGTGGCGCGGGCGACAACAGGCCCACTCTCGCCTCAAGTGCCAGCACCAGCCCCAGCAATGCTGGGTCTGTGCTGTCATCCAGACGCCCCAGGAGACCACGTGCACGTGGCTCTGGACAGTCCCAACAGGGAACTGTGTCCAGTCAACACACCCCTGCTTCCGATGACAGTACCCAGTCTGGGTTAGTACCGGATAGCACCCCTGCCAGGCACAGGTACCGTGTCCGTGCCCACAGACACTGATCTGGATGACCTGACAGGTGCAGTCTGTGGCTGTCCACAAAACCCTGTACATGGCAGCCATTATGTGGGACTGTGTGCGTGCTTACACACATGCAGAAACCTGGAAACCTAACACCTAGGGCAAACACATACACAAACACACTGCACCAACAATGGTCCACCCTGTACTGCTGCCCCTCACAAACACACATACACACACATGTCAATTGGTGTTACCAGTGATCGGCTTGGGCATACCTAACCCACACCCTGTGCATATGATGACACTGTGCCACCTCCTGCATACTACAACATCGGTGCAGGTAAAGGTAAACACGTTGCTGATGCACAGGGTGACTACATAGATGTGTATAAGTAGTAACATGTTGGTAACTGTTGACTGTTGCAGTATAAATGTGTGTATATCCCAGCAGTCCTGCTGCAGTAACTGTATGAATGTCCTCAATTGTTATCTGCACCCATACTACTTAACAAAGTGTACCAGCTGCACACCATCACATGCTAACATTGACTATGGCAATGCATATTGTGCTGTTATGTAGATTCAGCTACATGTATCTGTTCTGTCACACATGCATCTATACACACCCTGCTACCCACACAGATGCACACACTCACCTGCCATTCCCATTATTTATCACCCTACATGAGTAGCTGTTGATACATGGCAGGTACACATTTCAGAAGTGCACTATGTTGTTTACTACTGGCATCCCCTTCTCTACCTGTACTCACAGGGTTCAGGCAACCTCATCAGTTGGAAGATGTAATGTGCATCAGGTACTGTAGTACCCTGATTGCCACAGCAAACATGTTTCCCATATGGAAATGTACACACAGACACATCCCACATCCACACACTTGCCACATTCAGGCTTCAGAACACTATCTAGGTATATTCGGTACATGTGCGTGTTACAGTAGCATGTAACACTATACTGAGTACTGGCAGTTACTTGTCTGTTGTCATGTTGTCTGTATAGAATAAAAGAATTGTTTGATTATCCTACTCCGTTTGTGGACATTACTTGAAGAAGTGTTACCTTACATGTGTTATCAGTACCACCACCTTCTGTTTTGTAGTTTTGTTTGTATAGGGTGCTATCAACATCACTGCTTGTTAAGGGTAATGACCACCCTGCAGTGCATAGCCCCATGTGGCAAAGCCACATCCCACCCCATCATTGTGCACACACACTAACCCCACCAACAGTAAAACACATACTTTCCATTTGCAAGATTCAAACCCATACCTAACTGTGCAATGACAGTAGAAACAGACACATTAGCAGAGTGTGCTATTTGCAGTAGTTGGAGAAATCCTTACTAATGCTGTACTTAGAGGGTGCTGACATCATCTGTGTGTAGGAGGAGGGATGTGCACCCTGTAGTGTGTTCTCCCAGTTGGCAAAAGGCAGTTAACCCTCCCAGCATAGTGCACACACATAAACCACACTCATACTAACACACATACATTCCCTTTGCAGGATTCAAACCCCTACCTAGCTATGTTAAGACACTACAGACGGACGCATTAGCACAGCGAGCTATTCGCATTACTGGGGGATTTCTTTTCCCCTGATATACTTATAGGGTGCTGACATCATCAGAGTCTAGAAAGTTGTGGTGTGTTTTCCCAGTTGCCAAAAGGGATGTTTCTTTCATACACACTTACCCCCCCTTCACACACACTTGCCACCTGCTGGATTCAAACCCCTGCCTAACTATGTTATGACACTACAGACGGACGCATTAGCACAGCACGCTATTCGCATTACTGGGGAATTTCCTTTCCCCTGATATACTTATAGGGTGCTGACATCATCAGAGTTTAGAAAGTGGAATGATCATCCTGTGGTGTGTTTTCCTAGTTGCCAAAAGGGATGTTTCTTTCATACACACTTACCCCCCTTCACACACACTTGCCACCTGCTGGATTCAAACCCCTACCTAACTATGTTATGACACTAGAGACAGACGCATTAGCACGGCACGCTATTCGGATTACGGAGAGAACCCTTTTCTCCAATATACTTATAGGGTGCTGACATCATCAGAGTCTAGAAAGTGGAATGATCAACCTGTGGTGTGTTTTCCCAGTTGCCAAAAGGGATGTTTCTTTCATACACACACACTTACCCCCTTCACACACACTTGCCACCTGCTGGATTCAAACCCCTACCTAACTATGTTATGACACTAGAGACGGACGCATTAGCATGGCGCGCTATTCGGATTACTGAGAGAATCCTTTTCTCCAATATACTTATAGGGTGCTGACATCATCAGAGTCTAGAAAGTGGAATGATCATCCTGTGGTGTGTTTTCCCAGTTGCCAAAAGGGATGTGTCTTTCATACACACACACTTACCCCCTTCACACACACTTGCCACCTGCTGGATTCAAACCCCTACCTAACTATGTTATGACACTAGAGACGGACGCATTAGCACGGCGCGCTATTCGGATTACTGAGAGAATCCTTTTCTCCAATATACTTATAGGGTGCTTACATGATCAGTGTCTAGAAAGGGGGATGAGCATCCTCTGGTGTGTTTTCACATTTGCTAGGGGTAACATTTGGACCAAGTGTGTGAGCATGCCCAGTTCAGCCTTCCTGTGGCATGTTGTGTGAAAGATGTCTCATTTATCTAAGTGTGTGAGCATGCCCAGTGTGGGCTTTACATATGTTGAACTCTGCAGCCCATCACATTTGTGGATGAGTGTGACCTTCAACAAATACCTGAAGTTTATGGTTGTGTGTTCTGTGCCATGTTGTGTAGTTACTGTCCGAATGCTTTTTGTGTGAATAAAACAGGGAGTATACTGTGCCTGCAGGTTTTGCATGGGATACTTTGCACACAATTGTCAACATCCGTTCATACTGACCTAACACTGTAGCACTGTCTAGTGTAGTGTTTCAGTACTTTCACTGTGGTGGTCAGTATCCTGGCCTTTAGTCCTATCACTGCTTTACATTTCCATAGTGTGCACAACAGCCTGGTTAGGGTCCAGTTGTGCACATCTGCACAAAGGCAGTGCCTCTACAGACCCTGTTAATTGCTGCCCCATAAGCTTAACAAGTGTAGTCTGCAAATCTATGGAGAGGATCATAATTGAGCTCATAAACAAAGATATAGGGGACATGCAGACATTGTACCCATCCCATTTTGGCTTGGTCAGGGGCAGATCATGCCATTTGTACTGGGTTGACATCTTCAAATTGGTCACTTAGGCCATTGTTGGGGAAAGGCAGTCCATACAGCCTACCTTGGCCTTGCAAACACTTTCAACACAATACCCCACTCAGGTATTGTGGAAAACCCTAACAACTGAAATGTAAACCCATATGTCACAAGATGGGTTGCAAACTGGCTTAAGGACGGGACCCACAGGGTTAGAGTTGCTGGCACTATGTTAGACTCCAGGCTGGTCACAGGTGGTGTCACACAGGGCTCAGTCCTTGGCCCCATTGTTTGTCATG
This sequence comes from Protopterus annectens, assembly GCF_019279795.1. Taxonomy (NCBI): domain Eukaryota; kingdom Metazoa; phylum Chordata; order Ceratodontiformes; family Protopteridae; genus Protopterus; species Protopterus annectens. The sequence goes on from NC_056744.1 coordinate 9,294,544, forward strand.
TACTTCCCAGAAGTACAGGCCAACATGGGAGGACTTTGGATGACAATGTTAGCAGATGACTGCACACTGGGCACCATAGTGGACAGTGCATCACACACAGCTATCCTTCAGAAGGGACTCACAGTAACTGATAGCTGGTGCCAGGGCCATGGCCTGAAGTCAGAGTGCACAACATGTGTAGACATACCCTTCAGGAAAAGCAAGGTGACCCCAAGCTACCATATAGGTGGCAATCCTCTAAGCACAGAGGAGGTTATCATGGACCTGGGGACCCAGGTTAACAGTCGCCATTCTTCTGAGACTCACATTGCTAAAGTGGCTAGGAAGACCTTCTACATTGCCCACCTGATCAGGCTGGGATTCACATCCAGATCTAGTGGGTCATTGTTCCCCTGTACTCTTCACTTATCAGACCAGTGATCAAGTCGAATGCCCTATTCTGGCTGTATCTCACACAACATCTGCAGCAATTGGAGACACCCTGCCTGTCCCCCACCTAAAGGATCAAGGAACCCCAACAGCTGTCATATGCTGCCAGATTGACGACACTCACACTCTATTCACTCACATACCGTCTGCTTAGAGGTGACATGTGCCTGACATGCGAGGCCATGTCCAAACAGAGATTAATGGGCATGCTCCACCTCAGACTCAGAAGATCCACCTGAACCACTAGTGCAGGTGACTTACACCTTAGCAGGGATGTATGTTGGACATGTTGGAGGGATGGAGTTATCACTCGGAGACTCCTATGCTGTGGAATACAATCCTGGTCCATTTGAGGCAGAGCACCTTGCTGGCTGTGTTCAAGAGGTATCTTGACCTAATGCTAGTCGGAGAATGTGTTTGTCCATCAACACATTGTAAGCGTAGTTCGACATGTCATATGTCTTGTTTAGTATACTGTGCCTCTGTCTACCTGTGACATAACATTGATACCCAGGGTAAACCTCCCATCTCCCATCCACTCATTAGGATTCCTGTTGAGGGGACTCAACCAGTGTCTCTATGGACAACCTGTACTGGTAGTTTACTCATGTGTGGGGTGGCTTCTGTGTTTTGGATAATGCAGTACAGCCTGTCCTATATATGTCAGTGCTGGGGTTCAGGTCCCTCATGTGCATAGCTCCCTGCCATTCAGATTGTACAAGGTGCAGCATGTGCATTGATTCCAGCTTGGAATGGCTTTCTACATCAGGCACAGCTTGCATCTGGGTGGACAGCATGGCAGTGTGTGGAGCTGCACTCTGTTTAATCAGACTACACATTACATGTGTTCCAGCTCTGTCATACTCCTGGTGAGGTACTGTTGTGGACTTTACAGGTGCTGGATGTGTGTGCATGAGGTACACCCACAGGGGCTGTTGTGGTCATTTCTAATGCTGATGAAAGATAACTGCAGAACCAGAATGACCTCCCTTAGCTAGATGTCAGACAGCATGGACCATACAATCACAACTGAAAACAGGACCCTCTCCACAAAGGGAAAGTGTCCTGTCTGGTGGACCCCAGCCATAAACAAACTGTATGACAGATGAGGGTTACTAATGCAAGACAGAGCTACATCTCCAAAAGGGAAGACAGCTGTGATCAGCACTAGTAGAAAGCTACATTATCTCATAAAGACATGCAAGGTCAACTTGGGGACATAAATCACCAAAGACAATGAAGGTAACCACACTGCTTTCTTCAGTTATGTCAGACACCTGGTTGTGAACCCTCGGATATGCTCAGAGTTGGTACACAACAACATATATTCCAGTGACCTGACAGATATTGGCAACATTCCGGCGGACAGCTTCAGTGCGATTTACCCCTCCCTCACCCCCAAAACAAGATAGTTATCACTGCTGTATGTAACCTCACTGTCATCTTGGATGTCCATGTGAGAGCCACACTCAGCAAAGACAAGTACACAGCATCCATGGGACCTGCTGGTATCTCCAGTTGCATGTTATGTGAACTCCAGAAGGGGCTGGACCCATATATACAACTGCTATTTAACCTTAGTCTTGCTACAGGATATGTACCTGAACACTGGCATATGGCAACAGTGGTCCCACTCCACAAGGCGGATGCCTCCACAGACCATGGCAACTACCACCACACAGGCTTAACCAGCCTTGTCTGCAAAGATATGGGAGGAGTCATGGAGCTCTTACACAGACACATTACTGACCTACGGACCCTTGTTCCCACCTAGTTCAGCTTTGTACAGGGCAGATCCTGCCTTTTGCACCTTTGCACCCGAAAAGTACCTACCATGAAGATCAGGGTTCTTCAACACATGTCATATGTTTCCAGAATAGAGGAAGTCCAGCTTTGTTCAGTGTCATACCGCATACTTACAGGTGACCTATGCCTGACATACAAGACCATGTCCAATCAGGATTTGGTGGACATACTCCACTGCAAGCAATCCAAATCCACCAGAGCCATGAGAGCTGAGTATTTGAACCTCAGCACATACATGTATAGGACATGCTGGAGGGACAGAGTCATAACTCAGAGGCATCTCACACTCTAGCAGAGTATTCCAGTTCATGTTTGACAGAGTCCCTCACTGACTCTCTTCAGGAGACATCTGGACAACTGCATATGAGACAGAGGCACAGACTAGACAGAGACACAGTCATGTTATTCAATTACGTAAGGGGGTCATAATGTGTCACTACTAAGTCAGAGGCACAATATTCAGAATCTATTCTGTACACTTATTACCACTATAAGGGGTGGCAATAGCCACATCACTATGGCTAGGCTTATACATGCACTAGGGCAGATAGCCTAGTAGTACACTATGACACTATGAAACACCGGTGTATGTGTAGCTATTGTCAATCAAACAGTATGATGTGGCTTGGGGGCTTGATATCTCCCTGTATTCCAACATTGTTTTGTCTATTCCTTCTAGCATGTCTAGGGATCAGTTGCTAGTGTCCTCTCCTGCTCAGCTGGTGAACCTGGGAATATTGAAGCACTGTTACAGTTGCCTCATGTACACTGACAACCCTCTCCTTCTGCCATAAAACACACATACATGTGAGAGATGCAACTATATAGCCAAAGTGGAGGCTGAGCTCTCTCAACATAGGACTAGCAAGACCAGAGAGGGTGAAGGTAACCACACACACATCTTTAATCCAGTCTCACATGGCACTGTCACAACTTAAGATCATACACATAGACACACAGAGACACTCTCGGAGGCTCTGATCAGAAGTTTACCAGAATGGCGGTGGCCACCACAGCAGACACTCACACAACTGCCTCCACAGGGCACAGCACATGCAACACATTGACCACAGAGTTGGTGTGCCAAACAGTCACAGCCCTTAAGGCCAAACACAATGCCGGACACACTTGTCATAGGTGACTCCATAGTCAGACACACTGATGTCCCACTCACCAGATCAGGTACAGAGGAGGTCACAGTAAGCTGCCTATCGGGCACTGGAATCCACCACATAATGCAAGCACTCAGGTCACTAAACTGCAAGTACAGGTCTGACCCAGTCATAATCCATGCTGGTGTGAACGACCTGAGATGTACCTCCCTGGACTACATGGAAAGAGACATAGAGGATCCCTCTGATTATGTAGGCCAGGCAGGTATGACCCTGACCTTCGGCAGTATCCTACCTTCACCAAGTATGATGCCACATAAACAGAGACAGGATGATCAGCTGTAGTATTTTGCTTAGACTATGGTGTCATTCTAAGGGGGTCCAATGTCTGTCTGCCTGGGATGACATGCTGGACAGGCCACGGTGATTTGCAAGGACCGGCTTGCACCTGTCACCCCTGGGCTTCCGGATTTCAGATGATGCTCTTGCCACCCCCATTGTGCCGTTTTTATGCAAGACTCAGATTCTACACCTACCACCCTAGAACACAGTAAAGGAAAGACACTAAGGGTAATGCTGCTCAATGCCCAAGGTCTCAACCTCAAGCTGCACACACTCTATGCCCTTCTCAGTATGTAGCACATTGATGTCTGTGCTGTGCCTGAAACCTGGTTCACAGCTTCTGACAGCACCCCGGCACTATCGGGTGTTACCTCATATCATGCATTCTGGCACCAGCATCCCGCCAACACCAAGAAGGATGGTGGGTGTCCATATTCATCAAGGACACCCTCACCTCATGGTTGGTGGCAACACATGATGCATCAGAGACCATCCAGGTGCCAGTGACCGTAGGCAAGACTGCTCTGCAGTTTGTAGCATGTTACATGCCACCCGCTCAAACTCAGGTACCTCACACAGCTATCCTGCAAACACTGAAGGGGATAAATGTATCTCAAAACACCATCCTACTGGGTGATTCCAACTATCCACATATAGACTGGGATCACTAATCATGCCACAACACTCTAACACAAAGGTTCCAAGAGTTCATACACTGAAATGCCATGGAACAACTGGTCCCAATCCCCTCAAGTGGAGGCAACATACTAGAACACATCATCACGAACATGGGGTCACACTGTTCAACACCAGACATATACCCATCATTGGTGAGATCAGATCATGGACTATTCTCAGTGGGAGTCCACATCCCACCCACACCCCAGATGGGAAATGAAACGGTGAAGACCTTCTCAAATTAATTATGTCCTAAAATTAAGAAGTTATTTACATTGATTTTTTGATATGGTATACAAGAGTTGGATGTTCTGGTACACACCCATGTGTACACATTTGGTCATTAAATATGTTTTTATATAAGTCTTATGAATAAGTTGATAGATATAAATGTTTATTTTTTATTTATTGTTTGTCCTTCTGGATTTATGAATTTTATTTAGGTTGTGTGCCCATTGTTATGGATTACTAAGAATGAAATATTTATATTTTTAGTGGATTAATATGTTTTGTACCACAAACATATGTATTTTTATGTTAAAGTTCTTTTTGTGATGGTTTTTAAAAATGGCTATTCAGTGACATCACTTCCTACTAGTATTTAAGCCTGTTTAATTAATTGCTTTTACTTGATCTCTGAGGAAGCCAAGCTATTTAGCAAGGCGAAAACGCTCAATAATAAATTCGCATTCAGCTTTACTTTTGATTTACTACGAGTGTTTTATTCTGCTGGAGCAAGGTTTCGTGGCTTTGTTTTCGTTTTTTACAAGTTTGTTTCTTTTTTGATTGTATTACACCAGTTTGTCTTTATGGCCACGGAGGGACCTGATAGCCCCAGCACTCCGAATATATTCTCAACAATTTCGGCCAATGGGCGAACCGATGAGAATTTTGAAAACAACTCGGAAAATACCAGTCGGATGACATCTATCTTAGCAGCACTGTCTGAGAAGCTTGACAGACTCAACGCAAGACTTGATGCAGTCGAAAGGAAGGATGCCATTGCAACCAGTTCTACTTCGGAACTGAGACGTCCACCGTTATTACCGTCATTTTCTAATGGAGTTGCTAGTACCAGGAGCGACTCCATTCCAGCAGCACAACCACCTCCTGCCTCTTCTTGGGGGGCCAATAACGATGGATTTAATACAAATTCTATGGTGGGTGGACGTAATAGTGAATTACCAGCTGTTTCTGCTGGACAAAGTGCTTTGAGGACTAATGGTCGTTTGGGCGATACTGCTTTGCAAACACATGGAGTACCTGCCGTTCCGGGTGCCCCTAACCAAGTAAGTTATTTATTTAACACAGCGGCTTGGATGTCTGATACAGGGGCATTCGTTTTTACAAATACTGGTACTAGTAATGTGAGCTCTATGGATGGTGTGAATACTATTACTTTATCGGATAAGCTGAAGCTATTCGATGGCCATGTGTTGAAACTAAAGAAGCTTCAACTCGAGTCAGCTTATTTTAAACAATGTATTCAGGAGAGCCTTATACCAAAGGGCTTACGTAATTCATTTGCACCTTCAGGGCTAATTAATACAGCTTCTTTTTTTAGTGACCTTAAAGAACTATTTCAAACACAGGGTATCCAATTACTCGACCTTATTATCAAACACTATGAACAGCAAGTGGGTCAATTGCTGTTGGACATAGAGGTGCTTGATAAACAATTGAAAGAAGATTTGAATTTTCCAGCGTTCAAAATTGATTATGATCGGACATTAACAAGCATAGAAGCAATGCTTGTTAAACTCAAACAAAATAAGGTCAAGAAGCTTGCTAGAGATAGGCAGGCTTACCAATCTGACACTGCTTATCCTAAACTCCGCTTTTCAGAACAAGCGGGGTTAGCAAGTGGTGGGACTAATTCCTGTAATAATTCAGTTGTAAATCACTCTGCCGAGGCCAATACTAATGATGATGCACCTGACCAAGAGGGGTATAATAATTCTGATACGGGCCCAAGACGCAGTAATAGAATAAAGAATTATTATGCAAATAACAAAAGAGGTAATAATAACTTGCATAACAACAACAACAATTTTTTAGAACAACGGAATCCACGACAACGTTCCAACAGGAGACAGAATTGGAATTAAACAGTCCTTTTGGACTGACCTTGACTGAAGGGATTTTAAATGGAAATCAAATGGAGGACATTGAGGGGGGTTCACGTGTTGTGACAAAAGGTCCTGATATACTGACAAATTCAAGTGGTGACTTTAAAATTTACAATTTTACGGACTGTAAATTTGAAAAAGAATTAATTGAATTGTTAGCATATGGATATACTTTTGTCCCTAGTAGGTCTGGTGATGTATCTACGGAACTTATAAATTTAAAAAGTTTTGTTAGAAAGTTGAATTTGAAACTCTTTTTCAATGAAGAAGCTAACAATTCTTGTGGTCTCCTATCTTTAAAACTCCCAAGTGTGTTTAATCCACCCCTCCATCCTGCACTTTTGGTTTTTGAACAAGTATGTGAGGTGGATTTGAGACACCTATTTGATAACAATTTTAAGAAGAGGTCAAAATATGAGTTCAACATTACTAGGGCCCAAACAGAAATGTTGCGTAATCTTCGCAACAAGTCTGTTAGACTGCTCAAACCCAATAAAGGGGGCGGCCTAGTGGTACTTGAAGACAATATTTACAAAGAAAAGATGTTCACCATTTTAGATTCACCAGCATATGCCGAAGCATCCCTTAATGAGGTACATTGTACATACAAAAGAATAAGGGGGTATTTTCGTGATTTATTCCTTGAAAACAAAATAGATCACGATATATACAATTTCATAGATATAACACTACCAAAAATACCTGTTATGTTCGGCATTCCAAAGGTACATAAGGACTTGTTGAACCCCCCAATGAGAGCTTTAATAGACGGAAGGTCCTCCATTACTTATCCCTCAGCCAAACTGGTTGATAAAATGTTGTCTAAATACATGGGACATTTACCAGCGATTTGTAAAGATTCCTGGTCTTTTTTAGAGGCCATCAATAGTCAACCCTTCAACAGTGAGTTGAATTTTCTCACTGTTGATGTGGTTGACTTGTATACCTCAATTCCTCATAATGAAGCTCTAGAATGGTTATCTTTACTGTTATTGGAAATAGGGGCCCCAGGCAATGAGATTGACGTAATAATTGTGGTGCTGGACATAGTGTTATCCTCAAACTTTTTTATGTTTGACAAAAAATGTTTCTTACAAAAGAAAGGGGTGGCCATGGGCTCCCCATGTGGAGCAGTGGTGGCGAACTTTTTTATGAGTTATTGGGAGAAACATTTCCTCTTCGCTTCATCTGATCTTGTACAACCTATCAAATACTATACGAGATTTCTAGACGATATTTTTATTTTATTTGAAGGGGATAGAATGGCAGCTGATATTTTTGTGTCAAAAATTAACACAACTACAGAATTTTTGAAATTCACTTACAATTTTGCAACAACAGAAATAGACTTTCTTGATGTGAAACTTGAGAAAGATTTACAAACTAGGTCGTTTGTTTCAGGAATCTATAGAAAGCCAACGTACTGCAACTCATTCTTACATTTTTCTAGTCACCACCCATTTAGACAGAAGAAGGCCATTGTTAAAGGCCAACTTGTCAGGGCAGCGAGAATGTGCAGTACGTTGGAGTTATTCTATGTTGAATGTAATATTCTAACTGATATGTTCCTGAAGCGAAATTACCCTTTCAAATTTGTCTATGATATTTTGAATGAAGTAACTACGAAAAGAGTTAATGGTTTCTTTAAGGCCATTTTGTCAAGTAATATAGTGGAGGTCGATTTAACACTTTCTCCTACGCAGGAAAATGTTTCGTGTATTGAAAATAGGAGGCTTATTGAAGCAAAAAGGTTTGATTCTGCCCTTTGTTATATAACTACATTTAGCTTTGACTCCAGAGAAATTGTGTCAATCATTCGGAAAAATTGGGATTTTATTTTAAGTAATCCTATGTTAGTTAAGAAATTTGGGACTTTTCCCAAATTTGTTTTTAAGAGGAGTAAGAACTTAAAAGAGTTACTGCAGATGAATAACCCTGACATACGGTTTAATAAAAGGTTGGGGATGTATTCATGTGGTTTCTGTAACAGATGTAACCTTATTAGGGTTGGTCAGACTTTCACAATAAGGGGCAAGAAGTATACTATTAGAATGCCCTTAACTGCGAAAGCAAGGCAGTGGTATATGCGCTTTCTGCAACTGCTGTCCCTCTTTCTATATTGGAAAGACGGACAGATTGCGTGATCGTATGTCTGAGCACCAGTATGCCATGAGAACAGGAAATCTCAACAATGCCCTGTCTAAACATTTAATGGATTTTCCAGGACATAGTTTTTCTTTCATGGCGATAGATCAAATTACTCCATCGATTAGAGGGGGCCCTTTCTCACTATTGCTGGAATTGAGGGAATTAGAATGGCAGTTTAGAACGGATGCCTTCCATGCCCCTGGTCTAAATGATAATTGTAATATTTTACCTGTCCTAAAATTAAGAAGTTATTTACGTTGATTTTTTGATATGGTATACAAGAGTTGGATGTTCTGGTACACACCCATGTGTACACATTTGGTCATTAAATATGTTTTTATATAAGTCTTATGAATAAGTTGATAGATATAAATGTTTATTTTTTATTTATTGTTTGTCCTTCTGGATTTATGAATTTTATTTAGGTTGTGTGCCCATTGTTATGGATTACTAAGAATGAAATATTTATATTTTTAGTGGATTAATATGTTTTGTATCACAAACATATGTATTTTTATGTTAAAGTTCTTTTTGTGATGGTTTTTAAAAATGGCTATTCAGTGACATCACTTCCTACTAGTATTTAAGCCTGTTTAATTAATTGCTTTTACTTGATCTCTGAGGAAGCCAAGCTATTTAGCAAGGCGAAAACGCTCAATAATAAATTCGCATTCAGCTTTACTTTTGATTTACTACGAGTGTTTTATTCTGCTGGAGCAAGGTTTCGTGGCTTTGTTTTCGTTTTTTACAAGACCTTCTCAAATGCCGACTTCACATTTCTGAGGACAGGTGTGGTCTCTTTCAAGGCCCCCAGGCCAGCAGACACCATTACCCAAGCCACTGTATCACTTAGAAATGCCTTCTACCAGCACCTCCAGGACTGCATGGTTCAGGCAATCCCAAATAATAATGACTCTTTGTACCACAGGCAAGCATCCAGTCTGGTGGACCCTAGCCATAAACAAGCTGTACAACACAAGGAAGGAGCTACTACAAGATAGAGCGTAATCCGTAGGGGGGAAGGCACCCCTGCTCATTGTGAGTAAAACACTGGGTTCCCCCATACAATCATCCGAGGCATGTTTTGAGAGTAAACCCACTCAGGACTCCAGGGACAATCATGAGGCCTTTTTACCTATGTTTGAAACCTGGGAGGAAACTCCCAGATATGCTCAGACTTAGTTCAGAATAATGTTGATATCACTGCACCTACAGACATTGGCAACATACTGACTGACAGGTTCAGTGCAGATTTCTCCCCCACCCCAACTGGGGGGGTATGTACACCAGAGGATTGTAGCCCCCCAAACATCTCCACTGCTGGGTGGGAACTGCTCAATCCAAGGCAGAAAACACTTTATCCATGGGACCAGATGGTGTCCCCAGTTGTGTGCTCCATGAACTCAATGAGTAATTACACCCACAGTTAGGGCAGCTGCTTAATCTTAGCCTCACCTCAGGATATGTTCCCAAGGAGTGGTATACAGCAATGGTGGACCCACTTCACAAAGGAGGTGCCTCCACCAACCCCAGAAACTACCATCCCATCAGCTTGACAAGCCTGTTCTGCTAAGCTATGGAGAGGATCATAATGGGAATTCTAAATGAAGACATAGGGGACTTGCAGACATTGGATCCAATCCAGTTTGGCTTTGTCAAGGGCAGATCATGCCTTTTAAACTTGGTTGACTTTTTCAAAACACTCACCCAGGCCATTGACGTGGGCAAGGCAGTCCACACAGCCTACCTTGACCTGGCAAAGGCTTTCGACACAATACCCCACTCAGGTATCATTGAAAACATCACCAGCTTAATTGTGAACCCATACATCACAGCATGGGTTGCAAATTGGCTAAGTGACGGAACACACAGGGTCAAAGTTGCTGGTGCCAGTTCACACTCCAGAGCTGTCACAAGTGGTGTCCCACAGGGCTCAGTCCTGGGCCCACATTTGTTCAGTATCTACTTTTCAGAAGTACGAGCAAACACAGGAGGATTATGGCTGACAAAGTTTGAAGATGACTGCAAACTGGGAAGCATAGCTGGAAACCCATCTGACACAGACATCCTTCAGAAGGGTCTCATAGACACAGATAACTGGTGCCACGGCCATGGCCTTACATTAAACACTAAACAATGCATAGCCATACCCTTCAGGAAGAACAAGGTTCCCACTACTTCCCATCTAGGTGGCAATCCTCTAAGCACAACGTAGGTTATCAGGGACCTGGGCACCCAGGTTGACAGTGACCTTTGCTTGACACTCACATTGCCAGGGTAGTTTGGAAGGCCTTCTACATTGGCCACCTCATCATGCAGTGATTCACATCTAGATCAAGGGAGGTCATCATTCCCTGTACTCATCACACCAATGATTGCATACACTGCCCCATTCAGATTGGATGGGCCCACAAATTCCTCGACAGGAGGTGAAAGGGTCTCAAACATATTTCTTATGCTGCCCGACTGAAGGAATTCCAGCTGTATTCAGTCACTTACTGACTGCTCAGAGGTGATCTGTGCCTGACATACAAGGCTATGTCCAACCCAGACTTTATGAACATGCTTCACCTCAAGACCTCTACATCCATCAGAACTACAAGGGCAGGAGACCTAAACCTCAATACAGATATTAATAGGATGTGCTGGAGGGACAGATTCATCACCCAGAGAGTCCATATGCTGTGGAACAACATCCTGGTACATGTGGGGCTGAGCACCTCACTGGCTTTGTTCAAGTGAGATCTTGACCAATGGATGGGAGATTGCAGGTATACCCCAGGGATAACCTCAGTATCACTGCTTGACAGAGGCACAGCAAAATAATGGGCATATCCATCAACTTGCAGGGGTGGCAGACGCCACAAAACTCTGGCCTAGGCTTATTAATGCCCTAGGGCAGATAGCCTAGTATGAACCTATGGACATAGGCCTGGGGCAGTTCCTGCTATTAGGACAGTGGTCTGCAGCAGGCTATATAGTAGTAGTCGGTTTTAGCCATTGTTTTTGACCATGGCTATTCCATGTTGCTTCTTGTTGTGGTACAAACATGGGTGTGTGGTTATCCATGCTATTTATTGCTAGACACCCTCATTTTGTATCTTGTTCCATGTTTTTGCACATGTACATCACTGTATGACGTGCAGCTGTTTCCACAGGGTCATACTCGTGGATATGGATGTTAGTTGGGGTCCTCAGGTGTGCATATTGTACATGATATTACATTACTTAACACATGGCATTCATGCCTCAGGTGGTGCTGCAGGGCCACCTCTGTCGGATACACATACTACACTCCTGTACATTTGGAAGCAGGTTGTGTCATGTTAGGCATCCCTGTTACTGTATGAGTGAGTCAGAGCGGTATCAGTCCCAGTGTTCCTACTGACCAAGCGTATGTGCTATCGTTGCCTCTTTGCCAAGGCCAGGGCATACTGGGCACGCCTCCTTCTGCCTACTGGGACAAGGTCAGGTTGTTCCTCCTCCGAGTCACCCCCTGCCTGTGGTGGCCTTGGCAATGGTGGGGATGTTTGGCCCAGCCCTGTGCTGGTCCTGCTGCAGCTGTTTCGCAGGATCATATTATGTAGCATAGCACATATCATGATCATTTGGGTACATGTAGTTGGTGTGTACTGCAAAGCTCCACCAGATGTGTCCAGACACCGGAACCGTGACTTGAGCAGCCCAAACACACGCTCTATGATATTACGTGTTTGTGCGTGTGCCTCATTATGGCGTTCCTGTTCAGGTGTGTGTGCATTTCTGATGGGTGTCATCAGCCACGGCTCAAGTGCATAACCTGCATCCCCCACTAGGTGTCCGTGTGGGAAGTCCCCATTGGCAAATGATTGGTACAGCTGCGTCAGATGCCAGATGTGGGAATCATGGTAGCTCCCAGGGCAGCCAGCACACACATTCATTATTATGCCCTGGGCATCACACACGACCTGGCAGTTGATGGAGGGGTATCCCTTGCGGTTAATGTAGACTCTACCCCGCTCACCGGCTGGTGCTTTGATGCGTATGTGCGTGCAGTCTATTGCACCCAGCACCTCAGGGTATCCCGCTATTTGCTGGAAGAGACGATATTGCTGGCCACAACTTCACGGTCATTAGGGACATATATATGATCACTGACATGTGGTGACATGGCATCCAGGAACTGGTGCAGTACCCTGGAGGCTGATGCCTGTGATATCCCCATCATATCACCAGTTGGTCTCTGGAAGGTACCTGTTGCTAGTATTCTTAGGCCAACACATACCTTGGTTTCCACTGGGATGGGTTCCCCTCTGTTGGTTCTGTGTGTGAGGTGTGGCCTGCACAGCTCAACAATCTGCTGCAGGAGCTCTCTGTCCACTCTATAGCGCTCTACTATCTCCAGCTCATGTAACCCATGGTAGGTGACCCTGGGCCTGTATACTCTTCTCCTTCTCCTCACTCTGGGTTGTCTGTCAGCATCTGCATTGTCACCACCCTCAGCAATTCGCCTATGCCTGATTATAATAGCCATGGCAGCCCCTAGCATTTCTGCTCTGAGTTCAGCTTTATTTCAGTTTTCAATTCTGATAGCTTAGCTTCTGGCAGTATCTCTTGTGAGAAACAGCCTTCACTGCTCTTTGTTGTGTTTTAAGTGCTGGGCTGGGCTTCTAGTCTGCCTGTGTAATTGCCTGCTTGTAATTGTTTCCACCAATTAACTCCAGCAGTATTCGCTGGCAGTTTCGCTGTATTTTGGTTGTTTCCTGTTTCCTCTCTGTTTCCTGAGGGGGAGCAATGTGCACACCAGCTAAAACACGCTCACAATCACTTAAACACGCGCACACATCCCTACACAGTGTTACACGCGCGCACACATCCGTACACGGTGTTAGCTAGGCTGATTCATGCTAAACGCAGACACTGCCTTACACACGCGCCAGCGCAAACCGTTGTAAACAGTTTGCAACACGCTCCCACATGTTGAACCTGCCTTACGCGCTGCATCGCCAAGATGCACGTATATCAAGAAACATGGAGTGTAGGGATAGCGTATACCCTCAATTTCTTGACTTTCCTAGTGTTCTGTTGGGACACACCTCCCCTGATGTCTGTCTGTCATCTGTTACCTTACATTGCCCTCCAATCTGGGACATTTCTTTCTATCCTTCCTCCGTGATGTCACCTACCTCTTACTCTGTTCCTCCCCTTCTCTAACTCTTACACTACTCAGAAAGTGCTCATTACCTATGTGGCAGTGTGATTCAGTATTGTAACCCTCATTTACATAGGATTGCCTAGTAATGCTTAGTTACATATCTTACACGGAGCTTCCCCCCCTTGACAACCACTAAACGGAGGCCATATTGTTTTTAGTCTGCAAGTCCCTCCATTGACATTCCATGTAATACATAAATCCCACAATTGTGGGCTTATAAGCTTCGGTTTTCAGTTTTAGGTAGCGCACCCGTTTGCTGGGTGTGCTGCAGTTAAACACAATAATCCCGTGAAAAAAGAAGTTAAATAACTTATTTTTGCAACACTTTTTCATGCCAATGGCCACATATTTGGCCATTGGCATGCTTAATGACACATATGCACCCTTTATTTGGAGCTGACATAGCTCCGTTTTGATTTTGCAGAAATGTACTCAGTTGTCAGCTGAGTACATTTCTGCAACACGTCCGTTACACGGACTGGTTTCTGCTTCGTGGATCGCTCAAATACCTCATTTGCATATCTTGGAGCTGCAAATGAGGTATTGAGCATTTCCATGCCCAGTCCGTGTAAGAGACGTGTTAGCTGTCTCTTACACGGAGGTTTGGCCTGTACCTGAATCGGGAGGCTTACACGGAGGCTTACACTACTCTTGAACTCCGTGTAAGCCTTCCTGAATCTGGCCCTACATTTGTTTCATTAGCATTATTATTTACAACATTTAATCACGACTTGTTTAGTTATTGCAACTCTTTGTAACCTGCAGCATATAAAACAATTTTAAGCTCTCATTATTATTATGACCCCCAAAACTGCTAACACAGGATGTATTAATCACTTTAGCAATTTGGTCCCAGATGATGACTATTTTGTGAATATGTCTCACCAATTATGGACAGTGTCAGCTTCTGTTTTTGTCTTTTACTATTAACACTGGGTTATTTGAAACCACACATACAAACTGTGGTGCCACTTTAACAAACATTCTGAAGTTTGAAGGGAATATTGTACATTAGTGCGATATTGTAATCTGTCAAAGATACTTGTAATGACTTACTTCCCTTGTGGTTGTAAATGTTGGCACCAAGGCAGAGGAGTCTCTGAGATATCTTGATTTACTAGTTTTCATACCAAGCTCTTTTAAATTTGCATTTGGTATCTTTAAAACTTGGAAATGTAATATTGAAGTGCAATATTGTTTTTTTTTTGGTATTGCTGTCCTATCATGGTACAAGTGGTTGGTATTTTTACCACTTGATCTGCATGGAGTATTGGCCTGTTACCAAAATGGTAAGTATTTTAATCCATTGTCCTTTTTTGTATTTCTGTGTTGTTTATACAAATAAACAGAATATTGGTAGAAATTATACCCTTTTCTTCCCCTGTTGAGTTTATTCTTATTTTTGCGTTATTGTCTACACACTGTGACATTTTTACATGATCTTCTCTTGTCAGATCTGTTACATTTTGAGGTAATGTATAGCATTTAATAGAGATAGAGCTGTTTACTGAATGTTTATGTCAGTCTTTGATTCTTTTTCTACGTTTATGTGTGCCTGACCTTGTTTAGCTAACCATGCTGTTATATTTGTGTTAAATGTTATTTTCCCAAAGGTACATGCTGTATGCTTTTTACAACTGAAATTGTCTTGTGTTCTATTTTATATAGCATTTTTAACTAAGTTTTATTAATTCCCTCTGTTTTGATGTTCAGAATGATGCAAATGAAATGCAGATGTCTGTGTTGAATGCTGTGTGCCTTGTCTCACAGCTGCATTTTTATCTATAGTCCCTGAAGCATGTTCCAGACACTGAACATTCAGTTTGTCTCAAGCTGTACCAGAATATATGCATGCTAGCAAACAGAAATATATGTATTTAACTAACTATATTATTTCTACATATCCCAGCATGAAGTGTCTGAGTTACAGCCACTAATGGCTGTGGAACCCTTCATTATTTTGCATGCGGACAAGGTTTCCCTCAGGACTAACCCATCATTTATGCCCAAGGTGGTATAAAGTGTGGCTTTATACCAGTCCATCCATTTACCAATCTTTTTTCCTAATCCTCTGATTAAAGGGGAAGGGATTCTACACTCCTTTGACATGCACACAGCTCAGGTTCTACCTTGACAGGACTGAACCTTTCAGAAAATCTGACCAGCTGCTAGTCCACTTCGCTACAGGGACAGAGGGCATGGCCATTTCAAAGCAAACAATTTCCAAATGGATAGCACACTGCATCCATTTCTGCTACAAACACCATGGAAAAGCTACCCCACAGGGTATCGGAACTCTCTCCACTAGGTCTACCTTAACCTCTACAGCATTCCTCAGGGGAGTCCCTACCAGGGACATCCTGCAAGCTGCAACCTGGAGTTCTGTACACACCTTCACCAAGCATTACCACATACCTATTTTTTCTAAATCCAGAGCTGGATTTGCCACAGTAGTCTCACAGGGCCTGCTAGCTAGCCCCAATACTTGACTGCTTCCACCTTTCCTCCGCTTTGGGAATCAACCCAAGTGTGATGACTGCAACAGTGAAACACGAACATAGTACAGTTGTGTACACTTTCCATAAATGTAGATGTTAAGTGTATTCACTGCAGTCCTGGTTACCCTTCCTCCAGCTCCCTGTCTTTTCTATTTTTTCCACCTATCCTCTTTGGCCATAACTTATGGAAATGGTATTTACGTTTTACTAGAGGTGTTCCACACCATGTAATTGCTTCTTATTTCAATGGCTCATGACATCCTGGGGCAAGAAAAACTGATGGAATGGTGTCTGCATGTTTTATGCCCCCCTGATGACCTGACTTCATGGAAGAGGCGACAGCATCAGACGCAGAAGTCCCAGGACTGGTGTTCGGGCCGACTGGGTTACTTGCAGGCAGATGGCCCAAGTGTGGTGACTGCAACAGTGAATACACTCAACATCTACATTTATGATAAGTGTACACAACTGTACTTTCTCCAGTCCTCAGTGAGGTGATTTCGCAGCCCCTGATGCCTGCTTCTGTGGATTCGCAGGCTGCTACAGAAACCCTTTTGGAGTCCAGTATGCTACAAAACTCTTCAACTAAGGATCCTGTGGTCATCTCTACCTTGGATGGGTCTGGAGCTGCTGAGCAGGCACCAGCTTCTGAGGAAGTACTTCACACTACCGATTCTCAGCACAAACCAATGACTTTTTTCACGTCTTCTGTTCTTTTGAAAACTACTGAGTTTCTAAGGCCCAGGGTATGAACCACATCCAAGAAACAAGACTACTCCATCTCGGGCACCTGCTTCTTTGCTTCAGTCTCATGCTTAAAATGGTGGAAGACCTTGTGTTGATCAGGGGAAGACAAACTACCCCTTCCAAAAGAGACTTGTCCCCAGTAATTATGTCTGAAAATGAGTCATGACTCTGATGCCTCTGAACATGAAGACATGCAACCCCTCTCTGCTTATGAGGATTCTGATGCAGAGGAATGCATTCCTTTAGCGTCTCCACCCAAAGATTTTTCCTTTCAGAAAACCCTTCATATTTTAAGGGAGCATTTCTATGGGAATGTCAGGACTGCCAGACTCTAGGAATTTTTAGATCTTCCACAGCACAGACCTCTGGCCATTCCTTCTGTCCTGGATGTTGATGTTTTCATGGAATCTAACTCCTGACACCCTCCTTCCCGTTCCCAGGAAACCTGACCGGTATTATAGTCCCCAACTCTCAAATTTCTTTTCAAAAAATCCTACTGCTGACCCTGAACTAATTTCCCAAGGGCCTAAAGGAATTAAAGCAACTTATGCAAAGAATTCTACCCCCTTAGATAGGTATTCCTGAGCTTTAGACAGGGTAAAAAGTATACACCTCTGCTACACTTGCAATTAGAGCACTAATTTGTGAGTTCCATATGCTAAAATTTCAGCAGCATACCACAGAACTCCTCAAATAAAAATCAACTTCTTGCTTGTACATAAAGTAGAGTTGTGATATTTAATGCATTCGGCAAGTCAAGTAACTAAGCACACCTTACACTATGGCTTTGATGCACTAGAAGCATCTTGTAGAGCAGCAGTCACTGGTTCTGTCCTTGGGCATGCTTGGCTTAAGGAACAGCCCTTGCCAGACCATGTCAAATCTAAACTATTGCATGCACCCTTGCACAAAGGCAACTTATTTGGCACCAAGGCAGAGGAGGTCTTAAAGATGGAAGAAAAAGCTAAATCTATGCAGATGGTTAAGGATTTCCTGCAGGTTCAGCCACCAGGTTCAGTAGGCATCCACCCCTCCCTCTGCCCACCTGCACTTGCCCTTGGGAGGAAAACTCTCCTTCCACACAAGCACCTGGGCGACCATTACCAATGACTACTGGGTCCTCAACATAGTGTCCCTGGGATATAAACTTCCTTTCCACACACTACCAACCCCAAAAGGTTTCCCAGTTCTACCTCCAAACCAGTGGGCAGAGGCCAAAAAGCAAATTCCTTCCTCTGCTCTCCATGAGGGCAATAGAATATGTTCCTGTAGAACAGATAGGCCAAGGTTTCTACTCCAGGCTCTTCCTGGTGCACAGAAAAGAGGCCATCTGGTGCCCTGTCCTCTATCCATTCTAAACACCTTCCTGGTGATAAAATGCAAAATGCTCACCCTTCAACTACTGCCTATGCTCTAAGCATGCCTGGCTAGTCACCCTAGACCTAAAAGGCCTACCTACACATTCCAATCAGGGAAATTGTGGGAAATATCTACGTTTCAGGGCATGATCTCTGCACTTTCAGTTCTCTGCACTTCCCTTTGGCTTATCTACTGCTGCCAGTTTTCCCAAAATGTCTGGCTCCCTCCATTTGTTTTTTGCAGGCAAAGAAATATTGAAGTTTACCCATACTTGGGATGACTGCCTAATTCAGGCAGTCTGGGAAAAGCTGCTGTTGCACCTGACCTTAGTAAAAGACCTACTGACCTCCCTAGGATACACTGTCAATGAAAATAAATCCAAGCTAGTACCCACACAACTGTATTCCTGGGAGCAAGCCTGGACATGGCATCCCAGATGGCATTCCTTACACCAGAAAAGCAAACTTACCTGACAGCCTATTTCTCTCAACTAGCCACCAGACCCAGGGTTATCCACAAGGAAAATCCTGCAAGCTCTATGGTTCATGGCATCTTGCATTCTATTCATTCCGTATGCCAGACTGCATATGAGGAAGCTTCAGTAGTACCTAAAAAGCCTTTGGTGTCAACACTTTCAAGACCTGGAACCTCTCTTACCAATGATACCTTGTCTAAGGAAAGATTTCCTTTGGTGGGCAGCAGGATGCCATCACAAAAAGGGACTACCCTTTTCACCACCCCACGCCACCCAGATCCTCACCACAGATGAGTCAGATATACCTGGGGTGCATGCAGGGCCCATGGAGCCCACATAAAATACATCTGCACATCAACAAGATATTAGCTGTCCAGCACACATTGACAACTTTCAGACACCACCTCTCCCAAGGGGCTCTACTGATCAAAACAAACACCACCACAGTGATGTGTTATATCAACAAGCAGGGAGGGACTCACTCTTACATGCTCTGCAAGCTCACCATGACAATTTGGCACACAGCCTCAGCCATGCAACTACACATGTTAGCACAATTCCAGCCAGGCTCTCAATTCTCTGGCAGACAACTTATGCAGAAATCTTCTGGACCCACATGAGATGTTCTTCATGTTTCATTGTTGCAGTCATTACATTTGGGTAATCTGCTGGCAGGTTGCCCTCAGTCAGCCTGATTAACAAAGTCTTGGGTCCTGCGTCTGTTGCTGTCCCTTCTTTCATGACATCAGGGGTATAAAACATGCAGCCGATGTCATTACCTCAGCCTTTCTTGCCATGCGGTTCCTGAAGCAGTTTGCAAGTGCCAGTCGGCTGACTACTGAAAGTTTCATTTTTGAGTTTCAGAACTGAAGTCTTCAACTTAAAGCTACTTACCCCGATGGGGAAACTTTTTCTTGCTCCTTATCGATGTCAGTAAGTTGTTAATTGCATTATTTGTGGAAAGCAAATACCTCAAAGATTTTCATCTGTACTGTATTCCTTGCCTAGGCCCTGACCACAACGTACCTTGCTGTTGGTTTTGTGCTTTTAATCAGCGCACTATCCGTCATCTGTACATTTTTGCCTCTAAATATTTTGGTTCTCTGTTTAATTATCCAGAAATGACGTCAGCCATCCGACTACTGGAATTTTGAAAAAACGGAAAGATAGAGAGGCCGTTGAGGTCCAAAACTGCTGACGACGCTTCTGAGCCAGTCACCAGTTCGCTGGTACTCAGTGAGGTGCTTTTGCAGCCTCTGATACCCGCTACTTCTGACTCGCAGGCCTCTACTGAGACCCATTCGGAGTCTGGTATGCCGCGAGATACTTCAACTATGGAACCCGTGGATGTCTCTACCTTGGATGGGTCCGGAGCTGCTGTGCAGGCACCGGCTTCTGAGGATGTATTCAGGCCTACAGACTTGCATATCAAACCAACTCTCCACCTTCAGTATTTAGGCCTAAATCTCGAACTATGTCAAAAAAACTGACGCCCGGCCACATGTTCAGGCCCCTATGCCTAAACAAATTATCAAAATGGCTGAAGATCTAATTACTCTAATCAGGGGTAGTCAACCCCCCCCCCTTTCTAAGAGGCCTAGGCCTGAGCTCAACTTGGAGTCTTCTGATAAGGACTCGTTTCTTCTGACTCTTCTAATGACCTGGATTTGTCCATAGCTACTTGTGAGGATTTTGATGCAGAGGATTCCAATCCCTCTGCCCCCCCCCCCACAAGGATTTCTCTTTTGGTGAAACTTTACATATCTTAAGGGAGCATTTCCA
This sequence comes from Protopterus annectens, assembly GCF_019279795.1. NCBI lineage: Eukaryota > Metazoa > Chordata > Ceratodontiformes > Protopteridae > Protopterus > Protopterus annectens. The sequence continues at coordinate 9,315,243 of NC_056744.1, forward strand.
CTGGAAAAGTCAGGAATTCTCTGATTCAAAAAAGAGGCTTAGGGATTTTCTTTTACCTCAGCATAGGCCTTTGGCTATACCTCCTGTACTAGACATTGTTGATGTGTTTTCAGAATCCAGTATGGTCTCTGATTCCCTGCCTCCAGCTCCTTGTAAACCTGACAGATACTACAGGGTTCCTGAGTCCCCCAAGTTCCTTTTCAAAAATCCTGTTGCAGATCCTGAAATCATTTCTCAAGGGCCTAAGGGCATTAAGGTTATACTACTCAGACAAGCTCCTCGTGGTCCTGCAGAGTGGTCCTAGCTACAGAGAACTCAGAAAAGTGACTACTTTCTGGATTTAAGTATCTTTGCTGTTTTTTTACTTGAAATACCTTCTCTAGCTTACCCTAAACAAGCTTAAACTGTTTTTTTTAGCTGTTTGCTGCATTATTTAATATCTGCACTTAAAAGTTACATTTTAGTCAAATTTGATCAAAAGTTTGTTGCTTGTTTGTTTCATTTAACTGTTGAGGCTGCCCACTAAAGTGTGCTAGCCTGTGTAACTGATTTATTACTGTTTCTGCATTTTCTGTGTGCTTCTATCTAAAAACAAAAAAAAAAACAAAAAAATAATCCTTGTTTTCCCGCCTCTCCTCGACTAGTTTTGACCAGTTTACAGGCTTTGCTGTCTTCCGGGCTGTGGTGTAGTTCCTGTGTTGTCCATTACCTTACTTGGATAGAAGGAAGTTTCTTTGCTCACCAGTGGGAGTGGGGAGCCTTGAGCAGCCTACCTGTCCCTGTAGGAAGTGACCTCAGCACAAGAGATGTAGTAATTGGTTGTTTTGGACCATTTCTAGCTCTTTTGAAGTTCCCTGTTTAAAATCCGCCTCTGTGCGTTTTTGTCTGGCTATACTACTCAGGCAAGCTCCTCGTGGTCCTGCGGAGTGGTCCTAGCTACAGAGAACTCAGAAAAGTGACTACTTTCTGGATTTAAGTATCTTTGCTGTTTTTTTTCTTGAAATACCTTCTCTAGCTTACCCTAAACAAGCTTAAACAGTTTTTTTAGCTGTTTGCTGCATTATTTAATATCTGCACTTAAAAGTTACATTTTAGTCGAATTTGATCGAACTTTTGTTGTTTGTTTGTTTAATTTAACTGTTGAGGCTGCCCACTAAAGTGTGCTAGCCTGTGTAACTGATTTATTACTGTTTCTGCATTTTCTGTGTGTTTCTATCTAAAAACAAAAAAAAAAAATAATCCTTGTTTTCCCACCTCTCCTCGACTAGTTTAGACCAGTTTACAGGCTTTGCTGTATTCTGGGCTGTGGTGTAGTTCCTGTGTTGTCCATTACCTTACTTGGATAGAAGGAAGTTTCTTTGCTCACCAGTGGGAGTGGGGAGCCTTGAGCAGCCTACCTGTCCCTGTAGGAAGTGACCTCAGCACAAGAGCTGTAGTAATTGGTTGTTTTGGACCATTTCTAGCTCTTTTGAAGTTCCCTGTTTAAAATCCACCTCTGGGCATTTTTTCTGGCTATACTACTCAGACAAGCTCCTCGTGGTCCTGCAGAGTGGTCCTAGCTACAGAGAACTCAGAAAAGTGACTACTTTCTGGATTTAAGTATCTTTGCTGTTTTTTACTTGAAATACCTTCTCTAGCTTACCCTAAACAAGCTTAAACTGTTTTTTAGCTGTTTGCTGCATTATTTAATATCAGCACTTAAAAGTTACATTTTAGTCGAATTTGATCGAAAGTTTGTTGTTTGTTTGTTTAATTTAACTGTTGAGGCTGCCAACTAAAGTGTGCTAGCCTGTGTAACTGATTTATTACTGTTTCTGCATTTTCTGTGTGTTTCTATCTAAAAACAAAAAAACAAAAAATAATCCTTGTTTTCCCGCCTCTCCTCGACTAGCTTAGACCAGTTTACAGGCTTTGCTGTATTCTGGGCTGTGGTGTAGTTCCTGTGTTGTCCATTACATTACTTGGATAGAAGGAAGTTTCTTTGCTCAACAGTGGGAGTGGGGAGCCTTGAGCAGCCTACCTGTCCCTGTAGGAAGTGACCTCAGCACAAGAGCTGTAGTAATTGGTTGTTTTGGACCATTTCTAGCTCTTTTGAAGTTCCCTGTTTAAAATCCGACTCTGGGCATTTTTTTCTGGCTATACTACTCAGACAAGCTCCTCGTGGTCCTGCAGAGTGGTCCTAGCTACAGAGAACTCAGAAAAGCGACTACTTTCTAGATTTAAGTATCTTTGCTGTTTTTTTACTTGAAATACCTTCTCTAGCTTACCCTAAACAAGCTTAAACTGTTTTTCTAGCTGTTTGCTGCATTATTTAATACACTTAAAAGTTACATTTTAGTCGAATTTGATCGAAAGTTTGTTGTTTGTTTGTTTAATTTAACTGTTGAGGCTGCCCACTAAAGTGTGCTAGCCTGTGTAACTGATTTATTACTGTTTCTGCATTTTCTGTGTGTTTCTATCTAAAAACAAAAAAAATAATCATTGTTTTCCCGCCTCTCCTTGACTAGTTTAGACCAGTTTACAGGATTTGCTGTATTCTGGGCTGTGGTGTAGTTCCTGTGTTGTCCATTACCTTACTTGGATAGAAGGAAGTTTCTTTGCTCACCAGTGGGAGTGGGGAGCCTTGAGCAGCCTACCTGTCCCTGTAGGAAGTGACCTCAGCACAAGAGCTGTAGTAATTGGTTGTTTTGGACCATTTCTAGCTCTTTTGAAGTTCCCTGTTTAAAATCCACCTCTGGGCATTTTTTTCTGGCTATACTACTCAGACAAGCTCCTCGTGGTCCTGAAGAGTGGTCCTAGCTACAGAGAACTCAGAAAAGCGACTACTTTCTGGATTTAAGTATCTTTGCTGTTTTTTTACTTGAAATACCTTCTCTAGCTTACCCTAAACAAGTTTAAACTTTTTTTTAGCTGTTTGCTGCATTATTTAATATCTGCACTTAAAAGTTACATTTTAGTCGAATTTGATCGAAAGTTTGTTGTTTGTTTGTTTAAATTAACTGTTGAGGCTGCCCACTAAAGTGTGCTAGCCTGTGTAACTGATTTATTACTGTTTCTGCATTTTCTGTGTGTTTCTATCTAAAACACAAAAAAAACTAAAAAATAATCCTTGTTTTCCCGCCTCTCCTCGACTAGTTTAGACCAGTTTACAGGCTTTGCTGTATTCTGGGCTGTGGTGTAGTTCCTGTGTTGTCCATTACCTGACTTGGATAGAAGGAAGTTTCTTTGCTCACCAGTGGGAGTGGGGAGCCTTGAGCGGCCTACCTGTCCCTGTAGGAAGTGACCTCAGCACAAGAGCTGTAGTAATTGGTTGTTTTGGACCATTTCTAGCTCTTTTGAAGTTCCCTGTTTAAAATCCGCCTCTGGGCGTTTTTTTCTGGCTATACTACTCAGGCAAGCTCCTCGTGGTCCTGCAGAGTGGTCCTAGCTACAGAGAACTCAGAAAAGCGACTACTTTCTGGATTTAAGTATCTTTGCTGTTTTCTTACTTGAAATACCTTCTCTACCTTACCCTAAACAAGCTTAAACTGTTTTTAGCTGTTTGCTAAATTATTTAATATCTGCACTTAAAAGTTACATTTTAGTCGAATTTGATCGAAAGTTTGTTGTTTGTTTGTTTAATTTAACTGTTGAGGCTGCCCACTAAAGTGTGCTAGCCTGTGTAACTGATTTATTACTGTTTCTGCATTTTCTGTGTGTTTCTATCTAAAACAAAAACAAAAAATAATCCTTGTTTTCCCACCTCTCCTCGACTAGTTTAGACCAGTTTACAGGCTTTGCTGTATTCTGGGCTGTGGTGTAGTTCCTGTGTTGTCCATTACCTTACTTGGATAGAAGGAAGTTTCTTTGCTCACCAGTGGGAGTGGGGAGCCTTGAGCAGCCTACCTGTCCCTGTAGGAAGTGACCTCAGCACAAGAGCTGTAGTAATTGGTTGTTTTGGACCATTTCTAGCTCTTTTGAAGTTCCCTGTTTAAAATCTGCCTCTGGGCGTTTTTTTTCTGGCTATACTACTCAGACAAGCTCCTCGTGGTCCTGCAGAGTGGTCCTAGCTACAGAGAACTCAGAAAAGCGACTACTTTCTGGATTTAAGTATCTTTGCTGTTTTTTACTTGAAATACCTTCTCTAGCTTACCCTAAACAAGCTTAAACTGTTTTTAGCTGTTTGCTGCATTATTTAATATCTGCACTTAAAAGTTACATTTTAGTCGAATTTGATCGAAAGTTTGTTGTTTGTTTGTTTAATTTAACTGTTGAGGCTGCCCACTAAAGTGTGCTAGCCTGTGTAACTGATTTATTACTGTTTCTGCATTTTCTATGAGTTTTCTATCTAAAACAAAAAAAACCCCGCAAAAAATAATCCTTGTTTTCCCACCTCTCCTCGACTAGTTTAGACCAGTTTACAGGCTTTGCTGTATTCTGGGCTGTGGTGTAGTTCCTGTGTTGTCCATTACCTTACTTGGATAGAAGGAAGTTTCTTTGCTCACCAGTGGGAGTGTGGAGCCTTGAGCAGCCTACCTGTCCCTGTAGGAAGTGACCTCAGCACAAGAGCTGTAGTAATTGGTTGTTTTGGACCATTTCTAGCTCTTTTGAAGTTCCCTGTTTAAAATCCGCCTCTGGGCATTTTTCTCTGGCTATACTACTCAGACAAGCTCCTCGTGGTCCTGCAGAGTGGTCCTAGCTACAGAGAACTCAGAAAAGTGACTACTTTCTGGATTTAAGTATCTTTGCTGTTTTTTTAAATGAAATACCTTCTCTAGCTTACCCTAAACAAGCTTAAACTGTTTTTTTAGCTGTTTGCTGCATTATTTAATATCTGCACTTAAAAGTTACATTTTAGTCGAATTTGATCGAAAGTTTGTTGTTTGTTTGTTTAATTTAACTGTTGAGGCTGCCCACTAAAGTGTGCTAGCCTGTGTAACTGATTTATTACTGTTTCTGCATTTTCTGTGTGTTTCTATCTAAAAACAAAAAAAAAAAATAATCCTTGTTTTCCCGCCTCTCCTCGACTAGTTTAGACCAGTTTACAGGCTTTGCTGTATTCTGGGCTGTGGTGTAGTTCCTGTGTTGTCCATTACCTTACTTGGATAGAAGGAAGTTTCTTTGCTCACCAGTGGGAGTGTGGAGCCTTGAGCAACCTACCTGTCCCTGTAGGAAGTGACCTCAGCACAAGAGCTGTAGTAATTGGTTGTTTTGGACCATTTCTAGCTCTTTTGAAGTTCCCTGTTTAAAATCCGCCTCTGGGCATTTTTTTCTGGCTATACTACTCAGACAAGCTCCTCGTGGTCCTGCAGAGTGGTCCTAGCTACAGAGAACTCAGAAAAGTGACTACTTTCTGGATTTAAGTATCTTTGCTGTTTTTTACTTGAAATACCTTCTCTAGCTTACCCTAAACAAGCTTAAACTGTTTTTTTAGCTGTTTGCTGCATTATTTAATATCTGCACTTAAAAGTTACATTTTAGTCGAATTTGATCGAAAGTTTGTTGTTTGTTTGTTTAATTTAACTGTTGAGGCTGCCCACTAAAGTGTGCTAGCCTGTGTAACTGATTTATTACTGTTTCTGCATTTTCTGTGTGTTTCTATCTAAAAAAAAAAAACAAAAAAATAATCCTTGTTTTCCGCCTCTCCTCGACTAGTTTAGACCAGTTTACAGGCTTTGCTGTATTCTGGGCTGTGGTGTAGTTCCTGTGTTGTCCATTACCTTACTTGGATAGAAGGAAGTTTCTTTGCTCACCAGTGGGAGTGGGGAGCCTTGAGCAGCCTACCTGTCCCTGTAGGAAGTGACCTCAGCACAAGAGCTGTAGTAATTGGTTGTTTTGGACCATTTCTAGCTCTTTTGAAGTTCCCTGTTTAAAATCCGCCTCTGGGCATTTTTTCTGGCTATACTACTCAGACAAGCTCCTCGTGGTCCTGCAGAGTGGTCCTAGCTACAGAGAACTCAGAAAAGTGACTACTTTCTGGATTTAAGTATCTTTGCTGTTTTTTACTTGAAATACCTTCTCTAGCTTACCCTAAACAAGCTTAAACTGTTTTTAGCTGTTTGCTGCATTATTTAATATCTGCACTTAAAAGTTACATTTTAGTCGAATTTGATCGAAAGTTTGTTGTTTGTTTGTTTAATTTAACTGTTGAGGCTGCCCACTAAAGTGTGCTAGCCTGTGTAACTGATTTATTACTGTTTCTGCATTTTCTGTGTGTTTCTATCTAAAAACAAAAAAAACAAAAAATAATCCTTGTTTTCCCGCCTCTCCTCGACTAGTTTAGACCAGTTTACAGGCTTTGCTGTATTCTGGGCTGTGGTGTAGTTCCTGTGTTGTCCATTACCTTACTTGGATAGAAGGAAGTTTCTTTGCTCACCAGTGGGAGTGGGGAGCCTTGAGCAGCCTACCTGTCCCTGTAGGAAGTGACCTCAGCACAAGAGCTGTAGTAATTGGTTGTTTTGGACCATTTCTAGCTCTTTTGAAGTTCCCTGTTTAAAATCCACCTCTGGGCATTTTTTCTGGCTATACTACTCAGACAAGCTCCTCGTGGTCCTGCAGAGTGGTCCTAGCTACAGAGAACTCAGAAAAGCGACTACTTTCTGGATTTAAGTATCTTTGCTGTTTTTACTTGAAATACCTTCTCTAGCTTACCCTAAACAAGCTTAAACTGTTTTTAGCTGTTTGCTGCATTATTTAATATCTGCACTTAAAAGTTACATTTTAGTCGAATTTGATCGAAAGTTTGTTGTTTGTTTGTTTAATTTAACTGTTGAGGCTGCCCACTAAAGTGTGCTAGCCTGTGTAACTGATTTATTACTGTTTCTGCATTTTCTGTGTGTTTCTATCTAAAACAAAAACAAAAAAAAATCCTTGTTTTTCCGCCTCTCCTCGACTAGTTTAGACCAGTTTACAGGCTTTGCTGTATTCTGGGCTGTGGTGTAGTTCCTGTGTTGTCCATTACCTTACTTGGATAGAAGGAAGTTTCTTTGCTCACCAGTGGGAGTGGGGAGCCTTGAGCAGCCTACCTGTCCCTGTAGGAAGTGACCTCAGCACAAGAGCTGTAGTAATTGGTTGTTTTGGACCATTTCTAGCTCTTTTGAAGTTCCCTGTTTAAAATCCGCCTCTGGGCATTTTTTTCTGGCTATACTACTCAGACAAGCTCCTCGTGGTCCTGCAGAGTGGTCCTAGCTACAGAGAACTCAGAAAAGCGACTACTTTCTGGATTTAAGTATCTTTGCTGTTTTTACTTGAAATACCTTCTCTAGCTTACCCTAAACAAGCTTAAACTGTTTTTAGCTGTTTGCTGCATTATTTAATATCTGCACTTAAAAGTTACATTTTAGTCGAATTTGATCGAAAGTTTGTTGTTTGTTTGTTTAATTTAACTGTTGAGGCTGCCCACTAAAGTGTGCTAGCCTGTGTAACTGATTTATTACTGTTTCTGCATTTTCTGTGTGTTTCTATCTAAAAACAAAACAAAAAAATATTCCTTGTTTTCCTGCCTCTCCTCGACTAGTTTAGACCAGTTTACAGGCTTTGCTGTATTCTGGGCTGTGGTGTAGTTCCTGTGTTGTCCATTACCTTACTTGGATAGAAGGAAGTTTCTTTGCTCACCAGTGGGAGTGGGGAGCCTTGAGCAGCCTACCTGTCCCTGTAGGAAGTGACCTCAGCACAAGAGCTGTAGTAATTGGTTGTTTTGGACCATTTCTAGCTCTTTTGAAGTTCCCTGTTTAAAATCCACCTCTGGGCATTTTTTTCTGGCTATACTACTCAGACAAGCTCCTCGTGGTCCTGCAGAGTGGTCCTAGCTACAGAGAACTCAGAAAAGCGACTACTTTCTGGATTTAAGTATCTTTGCTGTTTTTTACTTGAAATACCTTCTCTAGCTTACCCTAAACAAGCTTAAACTGTTTTTAGCTGTTTGCTGCATTATTTAATATCTGCACTTAAAAGTTACATTTTAGTCGAATTTGATCGAAAGTTTGTTGTTTGTTTGTTTAATTTAACTGTTGAGGCTGCCCACTAAAGTGTGCTAGCCTGTGTAACTGATTTATTACTGTTTCTGCATTTTCTGTGTGTTTCTATCTAAAACAAAAACAAAAAATAATCCTTGTTTTTCCGCCTCTCCTCGACTAGTTTAGACCAGTTTACAGGCTTTGCTGTATTCTGGGCTGTGGTGTAGTTCCTGTGTTGTCCATTACCTTACTTGGATAGAAGGAAGTTTCTTTGCTCACCAGTGGGAGTGGGGAGCCTTGAGCAGCCTACCTGTCCCTGTAGGAAGTGACCTCAGCACAAGAGCTGTAGTAATTGGTTGTTTTGGACCATTTCTAGCTCTTTTGAAGTTCCCTGTTTAAAATCCGCCTCTGGGCGTTTTTTCTGGCTATACTACTCAGACAAGCTCCTCGTGGTCCTGCAGAGTGGTCCTAGCTACAGAGAACTCAGAAAAGCGACTACTTTCTGGATTTAAGTATCTTTGCTGTTTTTTTACTTGAAATACCTTCTCTAGCTTACCCTAAACAAGCTTAAACTGTTTTTAGCTGTTTGCTGCATTATTTAATATCTGCACTTAAAAGTTACATTTTAGTCAAATTTGATCGAAAGTTTGTTGTTTGTTTGTTTAATTTAACTGTTGAGGCTGCCCACTAAAGTGTGCTAGCCTGTGTAACTGATTTATTACTGTTTCTGCATTTTCTGTGTGTTTCTATCTAAAAACAAAAAAAAAAATAATCCTTGTTTTCCCACCTCTCCTCGACTAGTTTAGACCAGTTTACAGGCTTTGCTGTATTCTGGGCTGTGGTGTAGTTCCTGTGTTGTCCATTACCTTACTTGGATAGAAGGAAGTTTCTTTGCTCACCAGTGGGAGTGGGGAGCCTTGAGCAGCCTACCTGTCCCTGTAGGAAGTGACCTCAGCACAAGAGCTGTAGTAATTGGTTGTTTTGGACCATTTCTAGCTCTTTTGAAGTTCCCTGTTTAAAATCCGCCTCTGGGCATTTTTTCTGGCTATACTACTCAGACAAGCTCCTCGTGGTCCTGCAGAGTGGTCCTAGCTACAGAGAACTCAGAAAAGTGACTACTTTCTGGATTTAAGTATCTTTGCTGTTTTTTTACTTGAAATACCTTCTCTAGCTTACCCTAAACAAGCTTAAACTGTTTTTTTAGCTGTTTGCTGCATTATTTAATATCTGCACTTAAAAGTTACATTTTAGTCAAATTTGATCGAAAGTTTGTTGTTTGTTTGTTTAATTTAACTGTTGAGGCTGCCCACTAAAGTGTGCTAGCCTGTGTAACTGATTTATTACTGTTTCTGCATTTTCTGTGTGTTTCTATCTAAAAACAAAAACAAAAAAAAAAATAATCCTTGTTTTCCCACCTCTCCTCGACTAGTTTAGACCAGTTTACAGGCTTTGCTGTATTCTGGGCTGTGGTGTAGTTCCTGTGTTGTCCATTACCTTACTTGGATAGAAGGAAGTTTCTTTGCTCACCAGTGGGAGTGTGGAGCCTTGAGCAGCCTACCTGTCCCTGTAGGAAGTGACCTCAGCACAAGAGCTGTAGTAATTGGTTGTTTTGGACCATTTCTAGCTCTTTTGAAGTTCCCTGTTTAAAATCCGCCTCTGAGCATTTTTTTCTGGCTATACTACTCAGACAAGCTCCTCGTGGTCCTGCAGAGTGGTCCTAGCTACAGAGAACTCAGAAAAGTGACTACTTTCTGGATTTAAGTATCTTTGCTGTTTTTTTAAATGAAATACCTTCTCTAGCTTACCCTAAACAAGCTTAAACTGTTTTTTTAGCTGTTTGCTGCATTATTTAATATCTGCACTTAAAAGTTACATTTTAGTCGAATTTGATCGGAAGTTTGTTGTTTGTTTGTGTAATTTAACTGTTGAGGCTGCCCACTAAAGTGTGCTAGCCTGTGTAACTGATTTATTACTGTTTCTGCATTTTCTGTGTGTTTCTATCTAAAAACAAAAAAAACAAAAAAATAATCCTTGTTTTCCCGCCTCTCCTCGACTAGTTTAGACCAGTTTACAGGCTTTGCTGTATTCTGGGCTGTGGTGTAGTTCCTGTGTTGTCCATTACCTTACTTGGATAGAAGGAAGTTTCTTTGCTCACCAGTGGGAGTGGGGAGCCTTGAGCAGCCTACCTGTCCCTGTAGGAAGTGACCTCAGCACAAGAGCTGTAGTAATTGGTTGTTTTGGACCATTTCTAGCTCTTTTGAAGTTCCCTGTTTAAAATCCGCCTCTGGGCGTTTTTTTCTGGCTATACTACTCAGACAAGCTCCTCGTGGTCCTGCAGAGTGGTCCTAGCTACAGAGAACTCAGAAAAGTGACTACTTTCTGGATTTAAGTATCTTTGCTGTTTTTTTACTTGAAATACCTTCTCTAGCTTACCCTAAACAAGCTTAAACTGTTTTTAGCTGTTTGCTAAATTATTTAATATCTGCACTTAAAAGTTACATTTTAGTCAAATTTTATCAAAAGTTTGTTGTTTGTTTGTTTAATTTAACTGTTGAGGCTGCCCACTAAAGTGTGCTAGCCTGTGTAACTGATTTATTACTGTTTCTGCATTTTCTGTGTGTTTCTATCTAAAAACAAAAAAAAATCCTTGTTTTCCCGCCTCTCCTCGACTAGTTTAGACCAATTTACAGGCTTTGCTGTATTCTGGGCTGTGGTGTAGTTCCTGTGTTGTCCATTACCTTACTTGGATAGAAGGAAGTTTCTTTGCTCACCAGTGGGAGTGGGGAGCCTTGAGCAGCCTACCTGTCCCTGTAGGAAGTGATCTCAGCACAAGAGCTGTAGTAATTGGTTGTTTTGGACCATTTCTAGCTCTTTTGAAGTTGTCTGCTTAAAAAACGCCTCTGGGCGTTTTTTTCTGGCTATACTACCCAGACAAGCTCCTCGTGGTCCTGCAGAGTGGTCCTAGCTACAGAGAACTCAGAAAAGCGACTACATTCTGGATTTAAGTATCTTTGCCGTTTTTTTAAATGAAATACCTTCTCTAGCTTACCCTAAACAAGCTTAAACTGTTTTTTTAGCTGTTTGCTGCATTATTTAATATCTGCACTTAAAAGTTACATTTTAGTCGAATTTGATCGAAAGTTTGTTGTTTGTTTGTTTAATTTAACTGTTGAGGCTGCCCACTAAAGTGTGCTAGCCTGTGTAACTGATTTATTACTGTTTCTGCATTTTCTGTGTGTTTCTATCTAAAAACCAAAAAACCAAAAAAAATAATCCTTGTTTTCCCGCCTCTCCTCGACTAGTTTAGACCAGTTTACAGGCTTTGCTGTATTCTGGGCTGTGGTGTAGTTCCTGTGTTGTCCATTACCTTACTTGGATAGAAGGAAGTTTCTTTGCTCACCAGTGGGAGTGGGGAGCCTTAAGCAACCAACCTGTCCCTGTAGGAAGTGACCTCAGCACAAGAGCTGTAGTAATTGGTTGTTTTGGACCATTTCTTCCTTGTTTAAAATCCGCATTTGCACGGCTTTGCACGGTTGTGCGCGCCGGTTAAACAAGGTTAAACTTCTTCTGGCTCCGCCAAGTCTGCTCTTCAAATTTTCCCTTAAGGAAGCTCTACTCAGTATAATCAGGCTACTCGCTATATTATAAGCCTAGCACTTATTCTCAAAACTTCTCTACTAAGTAAGCACTCTCATACTAAGTAAGCACTACATCCACCTACCACCCCTGTGAATATCCACTTCCCTTATAGGCACAGCACTCCTTTATACTGTTCTAGCATGTCGAGTGGTAGAGTACTGGCGTCCTCTCCAGTTCAGCTGGTTAATCTGGGTATCTTGAGACAATGCTACTATTGTCTCATGTACACAGACAACCCTCTCCTCCTCCCAACAAACACAAATGCATGTGAGAGATGCAACTATATAGCCAAACTGGAGGCTGAACTCTCTCAACTCAGGGCTGGCATGACCAGACAGGAGGAGATGGTAACCACACACACAGCAAACCCAGTCCCACATAGACCTACCACAACTGCAATCCAAACACATAAAAACACAAAGACATACTCGGAGGCTCTAATAAAAAACTTACCAAAACAACAGAGGCTCCCAAAGCAGACATCCAAAAATCCACCACCTCAAAACAAAACACATGCAACACATACTTCAATAAATCAGTGTGTCAATCAATCACAGCCCTTAAGGCCAAACACCATGCCTGATACACTAGTAATAGGTGACTCTATAGTCAGACACACTGATGTCCCGCTTACCAGGCTGAACAAGGAGAGGGTGACCGTGAGCTGCCTATCGGGAGCTAGGATCTGCAACATAACACACGCACTCAGGTCACTCCCAAGCAAGTACAAATATGATTCCATCATTGTCCATGCTGGCATGAATGACCTGAGACGTACCTCCCTGGACTACATGAAAAGAGACATAGAGGAGCTCTCTGATTATGTAGCCCAGGCTGGTATGACCCTGACCCTGAGCAGCATCTTGCCCTCACCAAGAATGATGCCACAATACAAAGACAAGATGATCAGCTTTAATAATTGGCTCAAGTACTGGTGTCATTCTAAGGGGATCCAATGTCTCTCTGCCTGGGATGACATGTTGGACAAGCCACGCTGCTTCGCAAGGGACGGCTTGCACCTGTCACCACTGGGCTTACGGATATTGGCTAAGGCTCTTGCCACCCCCATAGTGCCTTTTTTAGGCAAGGCTCAAAAGACAAACCCACCTCCTTAGATAACAAAAATGGAAAAAAACTAAGGGTAATGCTGCTCAACGCCAGAAGTCTAAATCTCAAGATGCAGGCACTCGATGCACTCCTCAGTATGGAGAACATCGACGTCTGTGCAGTAACTGAAACCTAGTTCAAGGCTCCAGAGAGTACCCCAGTGCTACCAGGCTATACCTCGTATCATGCTTTTTGGCCCCAAAACCCGGGCCGAACCACAAAGGGAGGGGGAGTGTCCATATTCATCAAGGACACCCACACCTCCAGGTTAGTAGCAACACATGAAGCATAGGAGACCATACAGGTGCAACTAACCATAGGCAAAACTGCTATACAACTGGTAGCATGTTACAGACCACCCTCCCAATCTCAGGAAACCCACTCAGCCTTCCTGAAGACATTGGAGGATATGAATGTATCACAAAATACCATCATACTGGGAGACTTCAACTACCCTAACACAGATTGGGTACATTATTCTCGCCCTAACACCCTAGCCCAAAGGTTCCTGGAATTCATAAATTCAAATGCACTGGAACAACTAGTCACCTCTCCCACTAGGGGAGATAATATACTAGACCTGATCATCACAAACATGGGGACAAAATGCTCCACACCGGAGGTATACCCCTCACTAGTGAGATCTGACCACAAACTAATCACCCTGGATATACATATCCCACCTCCACCTCCAGCACAAAAGACCACAGTGAAAAACTTCTCAAAAGCAGACTTCACTCTTCTTAAGACTGAGATGGTATCCTTTAAGCCCACTGAGCCAGTGGATACCACATCCCACAATGCTGAATCCTTCACAAATGCTTTCTATGGACATCTCCAAGAATGCATGGATCATGCAATCCCAAATAAATCCAAGTCCCTCTCCACCAAAGGCAAGCGTCCTGTCTGGTGGACCTCAGCCATAAACAAATTGTATAACAAAAGAAGGATGCTACTGCACGACAGAGCAAAATCCCATAAAGGGAAGACATCTCTGATCAACACTTGCAGAAAACTACATTCTCTCATAAAAAAATCCAAGGCCAACTTTGAGAGAAAAATCGCTAAGGACACTAAAGATAACCACAAAGCCTTCTTCAGCTATGTTAGAAACCTGGGCGGAAACCCTCAGATATGCTCAGAGTTAGTTCACAACAACAAAAAATACACTGAACCCACAGATATTGCCAACATTCTGGCTGACAGGTTCAGTGTAAATTTCTCCCCTCCCTCACCCCCAAAAGAAGAAATACGTATCCCAGATGAATGTAATCTCCCTGTCATCTCAGATGTCCTGGTGAGAGCCGCCCTCAGCAAAGCTAAAAACACAGCATCAATGGGACCTGACGGTATCCCGGGTTGCGTGCTACGTGAACTCCAAGAGGAGCTAAACCCGCACATAAAAATGCTATTTAACCTTAGCCTTACTACAGGATATGTACCTGAACACTGGCATACAGCAACAGTGGTCCCACTCCACAAAGGGGGTACCTCTACAGACCCTGGGAACTACCGCCCCATAAGCTTAACCAGCCTGGTCTGCAAAGCTATGGAAAGAAACATTATGGAACTCATAAACAGAGACATTGGTGACCTACAGACACTTGACCCCACCCAGTTCGGCTTTGTAAAGGGCAGATCCTGCCTTTTGAAACTGGTTGACTTTTTCGAAACAGTCACTAGAGCCATTGATGAGGGCAAAGCAGTCCATACAGCCTACCTGGACTTGGCTAAGGCCTTTGACACAATACCCCACTCAGGCATCATAGATAAGCTCAACAGCTTAAATGTAAACCCTTATGTCACTAGATGGGTTGCAAACTGGCTAAAGGACAGAACCCATAAAGTTAAAATCGATGGAGCAATGTCAGACTCAAAGCCAGTCACAAGTGGTGTCCCACAGGGATCTGTCCTGGGACCCCTCTTGTTCGGCATTTATTTCTCATATGTTAAAGCAAACATGGGAGGGTTGTGGCTGACAAAGTTTGCAGATGACTGCAAACTAGGCGCCATAGTCGATACACCAGTGGACACATACATCCTACAAAAAGGCCTCACAGAAACGGACAACTGGTGCCGGAGTCATGGCCTTAAACTAAATGCCAAAAAATGTATAGTCACCCCCTTTGGGAAAAACAAAGTACCCACAAATTATCACATAGACAGCAACCCACTGAGTATGGAAAAAGTAATCAGAGACCTAGGGACTCAAGTTGACAGCGACCTCTCATTTGACACCCACGTTGCCAAAGTGGTTAGAAAAACATTCTACCTTGCACACCTTATCATGAAGGGATTCACATCCAGATCCAAGGACATCATTGTACCCCTATACTCCTCCCTCATCAGACCCATGATTGAGTACAATGCCCCATTTGGTATGTACCTCACCCGGCATTTGCAACAGCTGGAGAGACCACAAAAGTACCTCACCAAGAGGATCAAGGGTCTCCAACATATGGCTTATTCTGCCAGACTAAAGAAACTCCAGCTCTATTCAGTAGCATACCGCCTGCTCAGAGGCGATCTCTGCCTGACATACAAGGCCATGTCCAATCAGGAACTGATGGACATGCTCCACCTCAAAAAATCCAAATCCATCAGAACCACGAGAGCTAAAGACTTAAACCTCGGCACAAGTATGAATAGGACATGCTGGAGGGATAGATTCATAACCCAGAGGCTTCCCATGCTCTGGAACAAGACCCCAGTTCATGTTAGGCAGAGCCCCTCACTGATGAGTGGATGGGAGATCGTAAGTTTACCCCAGGGGTCACATCTGTGTCACTACTAGACAGGGGCACAGTAAACTAATTCTATTATATAAGGGGACCTTCACTGTGTCACTACTAGACAGAGGCACAGTATTCTAAATCTATTCTAAATCTATTCTGTGCATGTTGTACCATTTTATGGGGTGGCGAAATCCACATCACTATGGCTAGGCTTACAAATGCCCCAGGGCAGATAGCCTAGTACTAAACTATGAAAGTATGAAACTATAAGGCTTCTACTGCTAAAAATCATACCCCTTCTGACAGAGATGCCAGGACACTGGATAGACGGGGTAAAAAGGTTTATACTTCTGCAACCTTTGCTATCGGGGCTTTAAACTGCCAATTTCATATGTTAAAATATCAACAGCATATTATTGGACTGCTTAAACAGAAAATGATTTCTGACTGTTTGGAAAATAAAGATTTAGAGGATTTATTGCATTCTGCTGAACACGTTGGAAAACATACTTTGCAATGTGGCTTTGATTCTTTAGAGGCCTCTTGCAGGGCTGCTGTTATGGGTCTGTGCTTAGAAGGCATGCTTGGCTTAAGTATCAATCTCTGCCTGATCATGTTAAAGCAAAATTGTTGGATGCTCCTTTAAATCAGGACTGCCTATTTGGCAAGAAGACTAAAGTTTTAAAGATGGAAGATGAAGCTAAATCTATGCAAACTGTAAAAGATTTCTTACAAGTGCAACCTCCAAGATTTAGTAGGCACTGGCCTACTAAGACTTTGTCCTTTCCAACTCCTTCCAGATCATCTCAAGCCAAATCCAGACACACCAAAAGCATTAGGTTTCAGTCCCAGGGGACTCTCAGACCTAAGCAATGGGGGGCTTCCACTTCCAAGTCTGGAAATAACAAGACACCCTCCTATGGTAAAGTCTCAATGACTTTACTTTAACATTACCAAGCACTTACCTTTTAGCCACCCTTTTGGGGGGAAAGATCACTTTTCATGCAAAAAACTGGGAACTCATAACCCAGGACAAATGGGTTTTAAATAGTGTTCCAGGGATACAGATTTCATTTCCACACATTGCCAACACCAAACGGGTGGCCAGACCTGCCCCCAAATCAGTGGGCAGAGGCTCAGAGCTTAAACATGGGGGCTATTCAACCAGTACCAGAAGAGGAAAAGGGGCAAGGTTTCTATTCCAGCCTTTTCCTGGTACCCAGAAAAGGCCAATCATGGTGTCCAATTCTGGACCTGTCTACTCTAAACACCTTTCTGGACATTCCAAAATTCAAGATGCTGACTTCAGTTACTTCCTATGCTAGGCAAAGATGCCTGGTTGGCAACTCTAAAAGAAGCTTACCTGCATGTCCCAATCAGGTAATCTTGCAGAAAATACCTCTGGAAAAAAAACATGTGCCCATGAATTACCACATAGGTGACAGTACACTAAACATCGAAAATGTGATGAGGGACTTGGGGACACGGGTGGACAGTGGTCTCACTTTCCATAACCACATTGCCACAACAGTCAGGAAATCCTATGTGGCACACCTAATCACCAAGGGCGTTTCATTCAGAAAAAAGGTCATTGCCCCACTGTACTCCCTCATTAGACCCATTATAGAGTATAATGCCCCTTTTGCTATGTACCTCAAGACATCTGCAACAGCTGGAAAGCCACAGAAATACCTCACTAAAAGAATCACAGGCCTAAAGCAGATGCCATATGCTGACAGTCATAAAAAAAAAAAAATCTACAGCTATACTCTGTGGCATATCGTCTACTCAGAGGCGATCTCTGCTTAACATACAAGGCCATGTCAAACCCTGAGCTGTTGGACATGCTCCACTTAAAGAAATCCCAATCCCTCAGAGCCACACGCTCCAGGGATCTAAACCTTATCACAATGAACAAAACATGCTGGAGGGATAGGTTCCTGACCCAGAGACTCCCCATATTCTGGAATAGACTGCCCATACATGTCAAGAAAAGCACCTCCTTGGCCCTCTTCAAAAGGAACCTTTATGATTGGATGGGAGATGGGAAATTCACCCTGGGGGTCATGTCAGTCACCCTGTTAGACAGGGGTCCAGAGAAGTAAATATTGTGGGAAGAAATATCCAGGGGAATTGTTATGGCTAGGCTTGTATAGGCCCTAGGGCCAATAGCCTAGTACCAACCTATGAACCTATGAACCTATATATTATAGCAACAAATGTGTATATGCATCTAACTAGCAAATAGATGTGCACATGCATTTATACATTTTTAAACATGTCTATCACTGTATACATTCCCTCTGTTTTATTTTAAATACAAACTGTCTACATCATTATGTCAAAATTATATGGCTATTAACAAGAAACACATTGGGAAACAAAACCTTTAGTTTTCTTTTAACACAGCAAGTTAACACAGTTTTATACTGTCAACACAATGATGACAACCATTACTATTAGAACTGGATGAATTTGAATATGACTCTATACAGTGATGTTCTATACAGTAATGTATTGACAATGCTTGGCGATTTTATTGCAAAGGCATTGCAGTCTTGTTTTTTGAAAAAAGAGCATGTCACAAATGTCAAGCTTTGACTTATTACTCTATTTACATAGATAAACCATGTACTATATACTGTACAGAATACACTTGCTTGTACAGATTGTTTTTCCATCTGTATATACATGGCTGTAATGTACACTCAGTCTAGTTTTTATACTTAGCATTAAACTGAAGCCTACTAATTATATTACTTGAAACATTAAAATGTATTTTTGGTATTACCACTTTGCACCTTTACTTGAGTTATTTTTCCAGTACTCTTTACAGTTAGTGTAAAATTGAAAGTATGCCCTTCCCCCTGTAGTATACATCATTTTATTGCAGTATTGTTTATTTGCTTTATGCTATGAGAATTACATGAATGCTTGCCTTTTGGCTGTTACCTAGGCTGTGACACTTTGGTCTTATGCATTTGCTCATTTTTTGGCCATTTTGAAAAATAGAAAATATTTTTATAAAGCTTTTGCTGTTGCCTATATTGTCAAAGTTGTAGTAGGAATTGCTTTTACCCATTTTGAAAAGACGTTTACTGTTACTACTAGCTATTTGTACCCTCCCTTTACTGCATGCCATAGCCCATGTACTGACTGTACTCGGTGTAGTATTTACTTGCAAACAGATTATTAATGACATGCATGCACAATTGTGACATCTTATTACAATTACTAAACAGGATTAGACTTTTGTGCTTTTTGCTTAATGCTCTACGTGAATACTTAATAATAACGTTTTAGAAAAACGTAAGTCATTTGGTCTGGCAACCAGTCTTGTTTCCTTGACCTTATAAATTTCAATACTAGTAACATTTTATGTTATGCAACATTACTTGTAACTACCCATTCAAGCCTGGAAAGATTTGAGCTCACATTACTTCTTTTTTTTCTTTCTGCGCATTCCAGACGCTTAACCCTTAACTCCTTTAGCACTTACTCGTACCTTCAGTCATTCGTTAATATACTTGCAACTTGATATTAGAATGCAATTGTAATAAACATCAACTTGCTTAACTATGCATAATATTGCTTTTGAATACTGTTTTGATGGAGTCTTTGCTATTTTTGATGCTATTATACAATTACAAAATATTGTAAGAAACAAACGAGATATTGGTTTAACTAACACATGCTTAAAACAAATATATTTACATGATTTACATTTGCTGTCATTTGCCTTTTGCTGTACTTTAAATGAAAAGAAAATACATGCATGTCAGTTTTGTGACATCATGTCTTTTCTGCGTTTAACTACTCTCATTTGATTTTTATACCTTAGAACTGTTTTGTTATATGAAATGGTTTTAAAATCATTAAGTGCATTGCTTTAACTGAATGAAAGTTTGTGCTGTGGACGCTTAACCATTTTCTAAATGTAGAATAGTACGTCGTAAATTATTTTCTAACAGCGTAGTTAACTGCTGTTGCTTTAATTCTTTACTAACCAGATTATATTTGTCAGTATTTTGTTCTGCTAACTCTGACTGTGTCTTAGAAGTTTATTAAATCTTTTTGTCAGTTTACCATGAACTTCGTCTTTGTTTTTATCTGTTTTGTAATGTGCAGTGGTTTTATGCCACTTTTGTCTAGCAAGATGTACAGAAGATTTTTTAAATAACTGACTTGACTGATATTTTAACTCTGAAATTAACATTTTACATGTGGTGACATGACATAATGCATTTGGTTGTTTACCATTACTTTTATGACATTGCACATAGAAAGCAGTTTCATATGACTTGCACAATAAATGTTTACTGTCATACAAATGATGTTGCTGTTTAAGATACCAGTCAAACATCATGTATTTACATAAAGGATTGACATCAACATTAACTAATAAAGTACTGCATGTGCTACAGTTCTGTTTATACCAATCTTTAAATCCTGACCATACATGTACTGGACTATTATTACTGTCTACTTGAAAGGTAGTCTTACACTTTACAGTTCTTTTGTTTATGGCATCCATGCTGTAGAATGAGAAACAAAAAGAGAATTACCATTTTCTGTGTGGAAGGTGGCCAAATCTTCCATCGAGAAAATGTAGCCAGTCCCTCGTTGATTCTCCCAAAAGGTGGTCAAACAGAGCTGGCAGATTCAACTGTGTGAATGTAGAGGACCTGTGAAACTTACAGAGATGCACTGTTCTGCTACTGAATACTGTGCATAAGAAGGAGGCAAATGTTTGCACTGGAACGGAACATACTAACTGAATAAAATAAAAAATAAACTGTAGTTGTCGCAATAAGAAACCATTCGGTCCGTCAACTGTGGCTCGCCATTAAAAATTATATGACGTATTTCTGTTTGTTTCTTGCTGTTACTTGCATTTACATACAAGCATACCAAAGTATATTTAACTACTTATTGTGATCACGTAGTCTTATTACTGTATTGTACTAAGTACAATAAATACACCGAGACACTGCTTTAGTTAATATGCATTTTTTTACTATTACATTTTCCTTTTGGATCTACAAGCATGCAACACAGATGCTGTTAGCTCTCTTATGGCAAATTCCCAAAACTTGTTTACTATTACACTCATATTTATACCAAAAAGTCTGATATGTTTTCTCAGAGTCTGATGTATAACAGTTATTTCTTTGTATAACAGTTTTTCTTTCTTCTCTTGTCTTTGGTTCTTTGTAGTTTGATGATCCATGGAAACTCAGTCTTGCATTATCTAAAACGTGGTGTTCCAGCACTAACTGATGTTCCATTCTTGCAGCTTTTATTCAAGCTAATAATCATGCTAGCAACAGTTTGAAAAAACAGTGTATACTAAAATTCTTTCATATGTGACTGTAGGTTAGTTAAGGAAATAGACTGTGTGTAGGAGATAGACTGTGTGTGTGTGTGTGTGTGTGTGTGTGTGTGTGTGTGTGTGTGTGTGTGTGTGTGTGTGTGTGTGTGTGTGTGTGTGTGTGTGTGCGTGTGTGCGTGTGTGTGCGTGCGTGTGTGCGTGTGTGCGTGTGTGCGTGTGTGCGTGTGTGTGTGTGTTGTTTGCATACAGTGTGTGTCTGAGCTGTCTTGTATAGTGGTAACATTATGGAAAGGGTTTGTCTCCTACTAGGTGTACAGTTAGGGACAGTGTAAACACATATTACTGAGGTAGTGCAGGGGGCAAAACTATTGGCAGTTAGTGGGATTTTGACGTTTTTTACTGTCTGTAACTGAATGTGAGGTTTATGTGGTCAGCATTAGCTTTTTGTCATATGTAAAGTATATTTTGATACACCACAGCTCAGTGAAACTACTTCATTACAACAGAAAGCTACAGAAAAAAGTAATGTCTAATATTCCTTAGGAAGATGACCATTGGAATGGTAGTCCCAATGTTCCTGTAAAACCAAGAAGTCATGTGCATCATTTCATCACCTTGTAGTCCACAAGTAATGCAGATAGTAACCCATATTCAGACATAGCCATATGGGACATCACCAGTGGATATCTGACGTGCTATGTCTATCATATGTAGCTGTGCTGGCAGACCCCTTCCTGTGACCCTCCACTTCTGTGGATAGTGGGCTGCCTTATGGCATGCTGTAGCAATCATGTCAGTGGCCCTTGTTCAGACTTGATTGTACAGTAGTGAGTTGATTATCCTAACTAATTGGAACCTAGGGTAGTTCATATAATCAAACTGTTTGGATAATAAAACATATAATTGAACCGGAAAAAAAAACTTCTAAAGTCTTGTTTTTTTTTCCTGCATGCAGGAATACACTTTTCAACCGTGCTCTATTAGAATAATATGGCTTACCTCTACCTTGTCTCTCTGCTTTAACTTGGGCATAAGCTGCTTCTATCTCTTGGTGACTGTAACCCCTATTCTCAAAGTCCAATTTCAAATTCTGTAAAGTATGATCAAATTCTTCATCCTGATTAGTAAGACGTGAGACCCTTAGTCCTTGTCCTTTCACTATATTAAAAAATATGTGTGGTGGATGCATGCTATTTCTCTCTAACTAGGATGGATAGTAACAGTCCTTTCTGTGCATTTTAGTGGTGATCCCTTCTTTCCCTTGCATTACTGTGACGTCTACAAAGTTGATACATTCCCTGGACTTCTCCATTGTAAAGTGCAAAAAATTGTTACTACTATTGATGTCAAGCAAGAATTCATTTAACTGTCCCTCATTCCCTTTCCAGCCAATGAAGAGATCATCCACAAACCGCCTATATATCTTAATACATTGATTTCCCCTCATATAGGTGAACTGATGTTCCCATTCATCCATCACCAAATTGGCATATGTATTGGCGCAGCTGGTCCCCATGGCAACACCAGCTGCTTGCCAATAACATAGATCATTAAATAAGAAGATGTTATGCTCTAACGCCATGACATATGAAACATGACAAATATTTTTCCCTTATAGGTGCTCTTGAGTAGGTTTAAATTTGTGGCTAAAGAATTTTTAATGTAATGTAAAATTTTTATGTTTGTCTTTCTTTTTATCTGCTGTTCATTTTTATTTGTTGTATATCTCTTTAAGAAATTTTGGAGGGAAATTTAAAGTTGTTTTAATTGTTTGATTGCTATAGTATATATATATATATATATATATATATATATATATATATATATATATATATATATATATATATATATATATATATATCATAGAAGGATGAGTTGTTATTTTATGTGTCTGATGAAGTAACTGGTTTACGAAAGCGCTAACACAATAAACTCTTGGAACTTTTAATCGACAAATTGCCTCTATCGCTTTGATTTTTTGCAATATGCAGATGACTCTACACTTGTCTGCTCTGCCTCTAACCTCCCTGAACTCCTATCTAAAACTCAGACTACCTTCTCAACTATTGAGATCTGGATGTGCCAAAATCACCTTTCTCTCAATGCTAACAAATCTAAAATACTACTATTCACACCCACAAAAATCTTTCTCTTTTGATAAAAATTCCTTCCAAGTCTTTAGCCAAAGCAACTCTCCAATTGAAGTTGTTCCCTTTGCCAAACTATTCAGTGTAACTATAGACGAACGCTTCAAGTTCGACATCCATATTCAGCAAAATATAAAAAAAAGCACCAAAAACTAGGTATGCTGTACAGGAACGAGCACTTCATCTCTACTTCTACAAGGCATACACTGGCCTCCTCTTACCTACTTCCCTTCCTTCTGTACGGCACCCCGCTACTAACTGACCTATCCTCTTCCATCACTTCCAAACCTGAAAGCTGTTATAACAAAATTTCTAAATTTGTCACCAAAGCCAAACATTCCACTCATCACATATCAGTTGGTTCTGTATATTTAGTGCCATTGTGCTGTAACTCAGAGCAGATCTGAGTGTTGCCATTGAGATTTTTGACATAGCTATAGAATGCTTTGTGATTGTCTTTAGAGTCAGTGGCGATTTTGTTTTCATAACTAGCTTTGGAGGATTTTATGAGGGATCTCAGCTTCTTACTGAGGCTGACCAGGGAGTTTCTCCAATCATGGGATATTACTCTTTTTTGCAACAGTTTCTTTCTTCTGTTGTAGAGTTTGTTTATGGCAGGGGACCACCAGATTGGCTTTATTTTTTTGGAGGATAGCATCTTGGTTCTGTTAGGGATAGCACGATCCATGCACTCATGTAAGCGCTTATAAAGTGCATTTGTGTAGGATTCAGCAGTCTTACCTCTATTGTCCATCAGCATGGGCATTGTGAAGTTTGCCACTTCTGTCTTAAGAAGTGTGAAGTTGGCTTTGGAGAAATTTTTACTGTGGTTTCCCTAATGGGGGGTGGGGGAGGGATGTGGATGTCTAGGGTGATTAGCTTGTGGTCGGATCTGACCAACTAGGAATTGAACTCTGGTGTGGAGCACCGGTTGCCCATTTTGGTAATAACCAGGTCTAGGATATTGCTGCCCCTGGCAGGGGTGTGGATAAGTTGATCCAAGGCATTGGAATTTATGAATTCCAGAAAACGTTGAGCACAAGAGTTGGTACATGATTAGTTTTCCCAGTTAATGGTAGGGTAGTTGAAATCGCCCATTATTAGGGTGTTAGGTTGTACCCTAATATTTTCCAGTGTATCAAGAAATGAGGAGTGGGAATCCTGGGGCATGGTGGGGGATCTGTAGCAAGCTACAATTTGGATTGCGGTCTTGCCCAGAGTTAGTTGCACTTGGATAATCTCAGATGCATTATGCTGAGCAACTAGCCTGGAGGTGTGGATATCCTTAATAAATATGGACACGCCTCTGCCTTTAGTGTTTCAATCCAGGTTAGGTGGCCAAAAGGTGTGGTAGGAATTATATCCTGGTAATGCAGGGGTACTCTCTGGAGCCTTGAACCAGGTCTCTGTCACCGCACAGATGTCGATGTTCTCCATTTTAAGGAGTGCCTCGAGTGAGTGCATTTTGAGGTTTAGACTTTTAGCATTGAGTAGCAATACCCTCAGATTCTTCTTGCCTGTACCTGTTACGGTGGTGAATTTGTCATTTGAACCTTCCTAAAAAAGGCACTAGAGGGGTGGCTACAGCCTTAGCCAGTATCTGGAATCCCAGGGGCGACAGGTGCAGGCCATCGCTCATCTCTGGCAAAGCATCGTGGTTTGTCGATCATGTCATCCCAGGCAGACAGATACTGGATCCCCTTAGAATGACAGCAGAAGCTTAGCCAATTGTTGAAGTCAATAATTTTTTCCTTGTACTGTGGTATCATTCCGGGTGATGGCAGGATGCTACACAGGGCTAGGGTCATACCTGCCTGCGCTACAAGATCGTACAGCTCCTCCATGTCTCTTTTCATGTAGTCCAAGGAGGTATGTCTCAAGTCATTCACACCAACATGAACAATGACAGAGTCATATTTGTACTTGTTGTGGAGTGACCTGAGTGCATGCATTATCTGGTGGATCCTGGCACCCGACAGGCAGTTGACAGTAACTTTCTCCTTGTTTAGCCTGGTGAGTGGAACATCAGTGTGCCTGGCTATAGAGTCACCTATGACTAGGGTGTTGGGTACGTTGTTATGCCTTATGGGCTGTGGTTGAGTGGCACTCTGAGTTTGTGGGCTATGTGTCATTTGGGTTGTGTTGGGGGGTGGAGGTTGCTTGTGTTTCTGCTTTGGAGGTCCCTGTTACTTGGGTTGTTTTTTACTGAGGGCCTCCATGAATGTAGGTGTGTGTTTTGTGTTTCTATGTGTGTGTTTTGGTGGTGTAGGTTTTGAGGGACTATGTGCTGAGTATGGTGTGGTGCAAGTGTTTACCTTCTCCTCTTGACTGTCTAGTCCAGTCTTAGCTGAAGAGAGCTTTGCTTCCAGTTTGGCTATATAAGTGCATCTCACACAGGTTGTAGTGTTGGATGGTAGGAGGAGAGGGTTGTCTGTGTACATGAGGCAATTACTGCATTGCCCCAAGATGCCCCGATTCATCAGATAGACAGGAGAAAACAGCGGGAGCTGACCCTTAGACATGTCTGAATAGGTACTTATTTATTAAGTACTAGAAACTGTTTTCCTCTAGACAGTGAGGAAAGTTGAGTGCTGTATTAATTTGTAGCTTAACAATAAGTTCTGAACAAGTGCTGAGCTCAAAGAAACAGACTTGAGTGCTGAAACAAAAACAATGGCTAGTTTTAAGAAACAAAATTAAGCTAGAAGGCTTCCCTTCAACACAGAAAGGGTTGGGGGGCTTAGAAGCCCACAAATAGTCCTGGACACAGCAAATCTGTATCCAGACTAGACTACCCACAGGAAAAGCAGGAAACAAGCTTAGAATTTTTTTTTTAAGTGGCAAGAGAGAATGGAGGAGCAGAAACTAAGCTGATTGGCCTTCTCAAATGTTCTCCCTGTATTAGGTAGAATGAGGTAATGACACTAAACTGGGAGGAGGGTCCCAGATTAAATTTACAGTAGGGGCGGGCAACTGCAAAGCCACCAACTATAAGAATAACATACCAATATGGAGGGGGGGTGGGAAACAAACTGCAGAAATGTTTCTCACAGCAGAAAAGCAGCAGTGAGCCTTTAAATGAATGTTTTAAACAGCTAAAGGAGCCTCTAGATAAAGCTTTTAACTGCAAACAAGTTACCAGAATCAAACAACCCAACAGATGCTTAATAAAAGTGGACAATTTCCAGTTAATACCTCACACACAGTGAAACTAGCTAGAAAAATATACAGTACACCAAGTGCTAAATAACTTGAAAAAAATAAGCAAAAAAACAGGATACTTGTTTGCTCAGTGTCCTTCCTTCGATTAGCTCAGTGTGAAATGGCAGAAACACTCACAACTTAACTTCTTAGGTAACAGAAAGTTGAAACCTGAAACAACTTTTAAGAAAAAAACTCAAAAGAACCAATGAGGTGCTTAGTCTAAGCTGTAGTCCAGGTGACCTCAGTCAGCCAATGACCTTAAACAATTCTCTCTCACTGAAATGCCTGATGGCTTTGGCTAAACCAAGATGTCCCTGAATATGTGCTCAGACACACAGGCGCCACAAACACTAGGCCCAAATACAAGCCTGAATATGGACAATGCTACAAATATCCACACTACTTAGAAACAAACTGCAGAAATGTTTCTCACAGCAGAAAAGCAGCAGGGAGCCTTTAAATGAAAGTTTTAAACAGCTAAAGGAGCCTCTAGAGAAAGCTTTTAACTGCAAACAAGTTATCAGAATCAAACAACCCAACAGATGCTTAATAAAAGTGGACAATTTCCAGTTAATACCTCACACACAGTGATGTCACACAATGTCTGGCATTATTGACTGACTATAATTCTTGGTGATGTACCAGAAAAAATGTTTTAAGAAGAACAGAACAAAAATATGAAGAAAATCAGGGATGATCTGCAAAATTCTGGACAGGGGATAGGTATGGTTAGTGGTTGCATGATCGGTCCAGCTGCTCATCAAGACTTAAGCTGCTGGACTTTTTATACAGTGATATTCTTGATCTGGATCATTTCTTCCCAGGCCTCCTCTGAAAATGGGCTCTGTCCCAGTTGGACAGCCCGCTAAACAAATGTTAAATAAATTTTTGTAATGGGCATGCTGATTTGGTTGCCCATTCAGTGTGTAATTTTTTGAATAATAATAATAATAATAACAGGGTTGCCATCTTTTCACATGCCCAAAGCGGGACAGTTTTCATAGAAATGTGAAATTTTGCAGGACAAAACCTACTCATGGCATGGCCAGTGCAAAGGACAGAACTTCACTTTTTTGCCAAAATAAAAGCTTATTTTTGTAACATTTCAGATGCTTATGTTATTTCAAATAATATTTATGTATTTCAGATACAAAATAAATGTTTTATGCAACTATTAAAGAAAACGTAAGAAATATTTATGTCTTAAAATCTCAGGATATTTGCCATTTTTAGGTTTTTTTGCAGGACACAACTGCGCAATGTGGGACTGTCCCTCGCAAAGAGGGACAGGTGGTAACCCTAAATAATAATGACCTTTTGTTATATAATTCTTATTCTACACCTACACTTAAAAAATACATATAAGCTGGACAAAGCACATCTCTTAGAATGTAAATGCTCCAGTTTTAATCAGTGGAACAATCCTTTAAATCCCATTCCCCCGGATTCTCAAAAGTTTACACAGTGTGCATGATTAGTGTTAGATGAAATATTGTCAATATGGCGGCTGAGCGATCCACATATGTGCACGTCTGATGTGCGCGAGCACTGTAGCACTCGTGCTGCACGTCCCCAGCCCCCATATGCAAATCACCCCATTTGCAGGTGAAAAACATGCAAATTAGGTAAATTTGCCATCCAGGAAGCAGGAATCAGGGCGTGCAGGACTAGCGTAATATGCAGAAATGTACTCGGTTAATAACTGAGTACGGTACTGAAAACTGCAAAACAGAGCTATGACAGCTCCAAATAAAGGCTGCATAGCACTGAGGAAGCATGCCAATGGCCATGTAGAAGGCCATTGGCATTGCAAACAATGCCAAATGTACAAAATACAACTTTTATGAAATGTCTGCCGATCACGTCCATTGAAGCATAGGGCAGCGGAGCGCAAATGGGATCGGGGGGGGGAATAATAAAATAAACTTAAAATAAGCACTCTAACTAAAAGCAGTAGTCTGTCATGCAAGTTAATGGCAGGCAGCAGACAACCTGGCCAGTGAGTAATGGTTGCTAAGGGGGCAGGCTCATTGTGAGACATGTAACTATGCATTAGCAGGCAATCCTATGCAAATGAGGTGAAGGATAGTGAATCACAGTTTTCCCCAGGGTGTGATGCAGGTCCCAAGAGTGTAAGAGTAAAAGTACCTGGGTGCAAGACTAGGATATAGGTGACATCATGGGGGGTGTCAGGCATACTGTAAGTGGATTGGAGCCCTGTGGCCAGGATTTCTCCTAGCATAGCACAGCTAAGCTAGGGGTGTGTCTAAACCTGCCTAGCACCCTTTACAAAGTGTAAGCAGGTGTGCGCGCTGTGCATCGGGTTGTACAGGAAGAAAAAAAGAAGTTAAACCAGGAAATAGCAGCTCTGTGCACATTTGAACAGGAAGGTAATGGGAAGGGAAAACAGCAGTAGGAAGGTAATCAAGGAGAACTAGTTGAGCTGACAGGTGAAATGTATCAGAATCAGCTAACTACACAGGCAGCAGACCAGTCTAGCCCAGAACACTACTATAAAATAAGCAAACACCTCCCCCTGTTTTTTCCACACTCTACACCACCGGTGTATACAAGTGGGGAAATCTTAACAAACAAACCTACAAAATGAGAAGGGCTGCACCAGGCAACATAGAACAACACGTGCAAGAGGCTGAGGGTAGTGAGGATGTGAATGCTGCCAAATGAACCACAGTGAAGAGACAGAGAAGAGTGTACAGACCCAGGGTAACCTACCAGGGGCTACATGAGCTGGAGATAGTGAAGCACTATAGGGTGGACAGAGACCTCCTACAGAAAGTTGTTGAGCTGTGCCGGCCACACCTGACCCACCAAACTGGCCGAGGGGAACTCATCCCAGTGGATACCAAAGTATGTGTAGGCCTAGGTATACTAGGCACAGGTACCTCCCAAAGCACAACTGGGGATATCATGGGCATCTCACAGGCATCATCATCCACAGTATTCCACCAGTTCCTGGATGCCATGTCAGCACATGCCAATGAGCACGTATATTTCCTCAACACACTTGAGATGTTGACCAGCAATATTCGTCTCTTCCACCAAATAGCAGAATACCCTGGGGTAGTGGGTGCTATAGACTGCATGCACTTATGCATCAAAGCACCACCTGGTGAACAGGGTAGGGCCTACATCAACCACAGGGGCATCCCCTCCATCAACTGCCAGGTCGTATGTGATGCCCAGGGTATTATAATGAATGTGTGTGCCGGCTGCCCTGGATAATATAACGAGTCACACATATGGCATTTGACCACAGATTTGCCAGTGTGGACATCCCCTATGGTCACCTAGTGGGGGATGCTGGGTACCCACTGGAGCCATGGCTGATGACACCCATCAGAAATGCACACACACTTGAACAACAACGCCATAATGAGGCACACGCACAGGCCAGAAATATAATAGAGCATGTGTTTGGGATGCTCAGGTCATGGTTCTGGTATCTGGACACATCCAGTGGAGCCTTTCAGTATGTACCAGCTACATGTACCCAAATTGTTATAGTATGTGCTATGCTACACAATATGATCCTGCGGAAACAGCTGCAGCAGGAACAGCATGGGGCAGGGCCACACAGCCCCCCACCAATGCCAAGGCCTGTACAGGCACAGAGTGACTCAGAGGAGGAACAACCCGAGCCTGCCTCAGTAGACAGAAGGAGGTGTGCCCAGTATGCCCTGGCCTTGGCAAAGAGGCAATGCATAGCATATGCACTGACACAGTAGGGACCCAGGGAATGACACCTCTCTCTGACTCGCACAGACAGTAAAAGGGATGCCAAATATGACACTACCTGTGCCCAACCATGTATAGGGAGTGTACTATGTGCATCTGACATAGGCAGCCCTCCAGCACCATCCTCACGTCTGGCATCCCTCAAGGTAAGTCAATCAACCTACCAATTGCCAAATGGAGTAGAATGTGTTGTTACCTGTAGCTATGGTATGGATGAGAGCATGCAGGGAAAGTGGGTGGCCAAATGTTAAGGCAGCAGACAATAGACACCCATAGTAGCACCATGACATCTGTAACACATACTGGAGTCACAATAATAGCCAGTACTACACAGGGTGACAAAACCCACTGCAGGAAATGGGCTGAGTGACATGTGTGCCCATAAGAGCCACACATGCCAGTCAGGAAGGTTCACATACCCAACAACAGTCTCAGCCAGCAGGACAGGTGTAGACAAACACAAACAAATGTTGTATTATGGCCTCTGAATGAGCCCTATGGGTAACCCCTCCCCCAGGCCTACACAGACGGACCACAACAGGCCAGGCAGTCAGATGTCAGTTGTGAAGGCTAGGAAGTCAGAAACTAATATGTAGGTAAACAAAGCTGAGATCTGTAGTACACTGGTATGCATCTAGCCAGCAGGATAGGTAAGACTACAGACTGAAATGGAGTACCTGACATACCAGTACAGTCCTAGCAAATGTGTACAAGTGTCAGGTGTGCCCCTCCATCCAACGTACACTTATAGTAACAGTCAGGTTTGCCCCCCCCCAACTCCTGTGTAGAACAGTAGAAACAGTCAGGTGTCCCCCCCAGCTATGCAGAAATGTAGCAACAGTCAATGGCAAATGACCGTTGGATACCCTGCAGACACAGCATGCTACCTGTTGGTGTACAACACAAAGGTCAGCACCGCAGTACAAACTACCTGGACTTGATCCACACATGCAGTACAGATGGCCATACTGGGCATGCTCACACACTTAGAGGAATGAAGGCAATGTCAGTCCACAACATACTGAAATGTCATACTGGGCATGCTCACACACTTAAACACATGAAGGCCATGTCTGAAAACACCAGTGGACCAGACATATCTGGCAGTCGCAGTTCTCAGTGCAGACACATGTCAGTATGCACCACTCCTGCCTTGCACACACAGTGGATAGGAATACAGACATATATGTAAGGACAACACACTATAATAAGCCAAAGGTAGACGGGCATAGATGCGTGGAAGAGGGTGACCATAACAAGGAGCCATCTGGGCCTGTCTCCTCAGCACACAGCCAAAGGGTCCCAAACACATGAGGTGCAGATGTCACTCACTGCAGATACTAGCCACCAGTATCTGTCAACATGAAAGACTATGTGGTGTATGTGCCAGCTGTGCAACATGACTGTACAAGGAAGTAGTCATCTAGTAGCTGTATACATGTACCTGTGACATATGAACACGTATGTGCCCGCATGTGGCATGTCAACCCCTACATGAATGGGTTATGGTCCAGGCACACACTGCCCTCCCCATAGCAGTTTTATGACAAGCCTGCTGAGGTCATCCAGTGTGAAATACACCTTTGGGAGAGTTACAGCTCAGTAATCTCCATGGTGCATCCCATAACTGCATACTGCTGTAGTCCTACACTAGTTAGATAGCAGTTCTAACCTCAGACCTGGTAATTGTGTGAGTGTGTGTTTGTGTGTGTCTCTGTCTGTCTCTGACTGTATAGAGAGAAATGCATTTTAGACTACTCACACTCCGTACAATTCATATACCCAACTTTGGCAAGGCTGCTGATGTCACTCACCTAGAAATATACCTCTGGGAAGGTTGTAGCTCAGTAATCTCTGTAGCGTGTCCTGTAACTTTGTACTGCTGTAGTGTGATTTAGAATGGTGGTAGGGTTCCATCTCCATCCATGGCAGTTCTGGATGTTTTGTGAGTGTTTCAATATCTGTGTATGGAGCAATGCATTATAGGCTACTCACCCGCAGTACATTACAAATGCCCTACTTTGGCAATCCTGCTGATGTCAGTCATTGTGAAATACACTTTTGGGGAAGGGTATCTCTAGTAATCCATGTGGTGCATCCTATAACAGTTCCATTCTGTGGTGTGATGTAGACCTTGATCAGGGTTCTATACCCACACATGTCAGTTGTGGATGTTTTGTGTGTATCTCACTGTCTGTGTAGGGAGCAATGCATTTTAGGCTAGTCACTCGCAGTACAGTTGACATGCCCTAGTTTGGTAATCCTGCTGATGTCATGCATTGTGAAATGCACCTTTGTGAAAGATGTACTTCAGTAATGTCTGTGGCACGTACTATAACTGCATAATGCTGTAGTGTAGTAAACTAGTTAGGTAGGGGTTCTACTCCCAGACATGACAGGTGTGTGTTTGTAACTCGTATCCTGTGTAGAGGTGGTTGTGAGTATGTGACACCTGTGGCAATGTAGAGGGGATTTTGCTTATTTCATTTATGGAGGCCCTACTATATATCACAATGTCAACCATACAGGGATAACAGATGTAAATTAGCTGAGAGGCTGAGGTGCAAAGCCATACCCATACATGTGACATCAAGGCCAGCCAATCACAATTAGCAGCCCCACTGTACCTTCACATGTGACTCACAACGGACATACCATGCCTGACAACATGCCCTGTATGGATAGATGACGCTGACATCAGGGAATGCTGTTAGCATGCTATCAATGTAGGTGCAGGGTAAACCTGCTGCCCATTACCAGTTCCTGACACAGGTGGGAAAGACTGGCACATCTGATGATAATCTGTGTTCACAACATGGGCCAGACACCCCAGGTACGGTTCCACATGTCACTGTACATGCATGTGGGAGGTGTACACATCCTAGACACCATCATTGTCATGGACTAAGGAACACATACATGGCAAGTGATGCACAGCATTGGCCACACACAATAGTCACCCAGCTGACTGGATGGGGGATACTCTATCCATCTGTGTGGGCAAATGCCGAAACTACAGGTCTGAGCCACAATGCAGACCATTGTCATGTGGCCTGATGCCAAGGTATACCCATCGCCTACCCTTGCAGAGCCTGCAACACTGTTGAACACCACACACCTGTGCAGACATGCACCCATGCATGTCAGAACTGGCACCCTGTGTGTTCGTGTGTGTGTTGTATGTCCACATCCACACTAACTACAACCCCCAGGGCACAGTGAAGCATGCTATCTGATGTCTGATACCTCCTCATACTCATTGCCTATATGAACCTCCATATGACCCGTGTGGTGCATGTGATACCTGCACATTAATGTATTGCGGCAATCCCACTAGTGATGAGTTGCACTCCTGGCCCTGCCAAGTGTGTCAATGTGTGTGCGTTCCTGTGTGAGTGTGCCTGTGTTGACGCTGGCACCTTTTCATGCAGACAGGCATGTGTACGTCACCTACTGTATATCTACCGTATCCCTGTTGCAGATGTCACTCACCATCACATATATGTTCTGAGTGCTCCACAGCAGGAAACCCATGTGGTGCATCCAATAACTGCATCAAACTGTGATAGCACTACATAGTTGTTGGGGGTTTGATACCCTGTGCTAGTAGGTGTGTGACACAAACATGCTTCAGTTTTACTCTCCCACCCCTCCCTGACATGTATTCACTTCTGTCTGCCTCCCCCACTCCCTCTCTGGTGGATGTGGAGACCCACACCTGCTTTGCTTAGGCAGCAGCATGTGTATTTTAAATTATGCTCATGATCAGCTGATGGCCTCTGCACAAATTGCAGCCCACCCCTAGCTGATTGCATGTGGAACAGCTGTGGTAACATTCCCATAGTCAATTGCATAGAAACACACTCCAATATTTGGGAACATCCTGGTGGTGTTGACCCTTTTCTGTCACTGTGAGCAGGAACTAGATCTGTTGTTTGGCAAACAACATCTCAGATGGACTGATGATTTACCTCTAACAACATACACTGTGGAAAGAGGAGGGGGATGTGCCTGACCTGCCTACAGACTGTAAGTGCTGCTATACTGCATTTGGAGTAATGTTGGTTTAACAGTGTTTGTCTGGATATGCCTGTTGTACATGTCGCAATACCTGCCATGTCAGTTCCATGTATAGGGTCATCTGCAGACTGGGCAGTGTTGTGCCTTTAGTCTCATGTGCTAGCCACGGTGGAGTTATCTGAGGAATGCAGATGGTAGTGTGAGAATTGCAGTCCGTAGATGGTGAAGGCCATGACAGTTACTGACTTCATATCCCTTATAGGACATATGTTGCAACAAACCCCGTAACAATGGTAAATTTATGAGGTTATCACAGCAACATGTCTATACTGGCCCTGTGTATGTGCTGTCAACCACACCTCTGTCAACCTTTGTACATATGTCGTGCATGAAGTGGTGCATATGTACTGTACACCATAAATAGTGTCATTTTTTTTTTATTATTTTATTTAACTTTTGTTGACCGGGAAAGTCCGACTAGGTTCCACAGAGCCTGTTTTCAGCAGAGGCCCGGGGAGAAATGCTCCAAATATATGATATAAAATATAAATATTATATAATATAAATATAAAAATATATAAAAGATATGTCATCATATCTGATAACAAGCCAGTGATATGTCAGATTGCTACACATGTCATGTACAGTAGGGGTTATATTTTATGACATAACCTGGACATTCTGTGGATGTTTGTACAGTACCGAGGTCTGTGTAGTGATGGTGAATGTCAGCAGTGTGTGTATTGTTAATATGTACCTTAGCCTGTGTACAGACTGTGGTGGATGTCATTGTTCTAGCTCCCCTTCTATCTGATGTTACATGCTGTCCCACTGTATGGTACTGTTTTGGCATACACATTTGTAGGGCCATACACACACATGTCCCATACCACAGACAGCCATCAAACTAAACTGTGTAGCAGCCCAGTATATGTAGGGTCATTCTGTGAGTGGCACATAGGGATAGTCCATATACTGTAATATTATGCTAGCTTACCATATGTGGCTGTGGCTGTGTTCACATTGGTTGTGGTTATGCACTTTCACACAGGTGTATCTTACCCTATGCTGTGACATGGCTGTTGAGCCTGCTAAATATGCAGGTACATGTGCATTCCCCCATACGAGATGTAGGCCAGTGCTGTACCAGTCTGCCTGTAGTCTGCACAGTGCATTGTTACATGCCTAGCAGCTTAGTGTACTTACCCAGTGAGATGTCATGTGCAGATACTTGCCAGATGTACCGCTGCCGGGCCTCCCTTAAATGTCATGTATGTCCCACAGAGCAGTGGGATGCTGTACAGATGCATGTCAATATCTAGTGGGTAGTATGTGTCCATGGCACCCCTGTACCTGCAGTCATTATGTGTCAGACCAGACAAGAGTGTGTGAATCCAAAACCTATGGTGGCATATGTATGTGTTATGCCCATCTATATGGCTGTCTACATCCATATAGTAGAATGTGTACTTACTTAGTACTAGGGCATTGACCATCTGTCAAGACTCCTGGAGCCACTGTTCCACTACATCCCCTCTCCACCGCTTCAGGTCCAACATGGTGGTGCCTGACCTGCTCACCAGTCTGAGGGATACCTGTGGCACTGGTGAGGTCACGGGCGAGACTGTCCCAGGCCTCCGTTTTCTACTGCGAGCCCTGGTACTGGTCCTGCAGTAGTCTCTGATCATGGTGTTTTACCAGGAGCCATACCATGATCTTTGACTCCTGGATGCCCCAGCGCTGCACTCTGAATTGAGTGCCTTCACCCACACCAGCCATTCTGCCAGCAGTAGGAAGCTACAACCAGTTATGAGATGTATTCCTGCCTGTGGGGTTTAAATACGGCTATTTTCCCGCACTTTCCCATGATTGGCCAGTTTTGAAAAGTCTAAGCTATGGGCACACCTGCTTACATAAGGTTGGCACTGCTTACAGAGGTATACCACTAGGCAGATTGAATTGGCTCCCCTACACATTGCTTACACTTACTAACATGAGCTGTTCTGCGGTTAGCATTGCTTAATATTGATTATCACTATATTTGCCATTTGGCAATGATTTATTCTTCATTACAGGTATAATGTGTCTGGTATCCATGATTCATGTGTACATACACTGTATGGGGACCTGGGGACTTCTACACTTTATTACAATCTCACCTCAGATCTATGCAGTACTCCAGTTCACATGTTTATCTTATGTAGAAGGTTATATCACTTCACACTGTACATAGATTCAGTTCACATGTTTGGTTTGGTTTTCCTGTGGTGAAGCTTAGTTTGCTGATACCTCATTCATATCTATTGCTTTGATGACTTAGTGGTTAATTACTGTGACTATAGCGTACAGGGTCCTGAGTTTGAGCCTTGCAGAGGCAGTTTATTTTGTTGCTGAGCAGAACATGGGCCATTGGATACAGAGTGATTAAGGCACTTTAAAGCAGTTGTAAGCGAGTGTGCGTGGGTTTGCGCGGTGTTAAGCAATGCTAACCTCTTGTTAAAGTTTCTTACACTCAGTTAGCTTCTACTTTGCTTAATCTATGTAGGCAATGCTTACCCCGACACTAATGCACTTAAGCATACGTTTTACTGCTTATTTGTGCTTAAACCTGCTTACTAGTGCCTTATTCATTACGATGCTGATACTTCACATGTGCATTTAATGCAGTACTTCAGTTCACATTTAAATGTTATTATGTAGGTTATACGGCAAAAAGATGTGAGAATATGTTCATATACAGGTTTCACATGGAAAATGATATGCGCTGCAGTGAGACTCGAACCGGGAATGCCTGTTCATTAGACGGATATTCTAACCACTACACTGTTGCTGTGCTGTTTAATTTACATATATATTCCTTGTTATCCTCTTCAGCCTGTTCAGCTGCTTTATCCGTAGCTAAGTGATGGGAAATCCTGCGCACCTACAGTTAGCTGTACTCGGGGTTTTAAAAAAAATTACTACAAGGGTTTCTTTGTGTTTTATTTCAGTGTATTGTTGCTGTTGAACACATTGGGACTGTTGGTGGGGATATGCAGACACTTATGAGCGGTCTCGCTCTTTTATTTACACATTCTCCTTTTCTACTTTGCAGAGGCATGTTTATTCTGAGAGCTCTGCTCTCAGACATGCCCCCTGCACTCGTCCAAGCTCCGTGTACCATTAGGAGTTCAGGCAGCGTGCCTTCCTTAATATGCATGGCGTGCTGCCGTGGTTCTCTTAAACTGCCGCTTCTGTGCAGGACTAATCTAGTGAATCCGGGGGATTTTCTTCTTTGTTAAAGTTCTTTTTTTTATAATTTAGATAAATAATCCTTGCTTAATTATACATTTGGGAAATGATACTCCCTATAATGTCTTATGAAACATAAGAACAGTGTGAATACAAACTATTTCTAATGTATATTTATCAAGATATAAGAAACTGTATTGCTGCATATCTTCATCATGGTCCCTACATGCTGACTGGTAATAAGGTTGACACTGTGGTAACTGGAAGAATAGCAACAATACACTCAGAAATAAACTGCTCCAACTTCAAGTAAAAAGCTTTCGGGTAACAACTCTTTCTCAATGCTAATACCATTACAGAGAATAATCACCATTTAAATAAGAGCAAACCAGTATCACATGACCACAGCCAACATATCACATGACACTACATAACATTTTTTTTTTAAAAAATACATTAAATATTTTGTTGGTGTTCTCTTACTAAAACAGGTTTAATACTTACAGTATTGTTAAGACCAGGTTCAAACTCTGCACATAATCTAATGATCAATTCATACTCTTTATTTTCAAGAAAATTGTATAAATCACTCCCCCAGTTCCTTTCATTACTATGACTATTACCCTAAACTTAAAACAATTTTACTCACCCTTGTTCATGATATGTCTACTTAGAGCATTCTTGTCATTTCTCCTTCTTATATATGACTTATGCTCAATAATTCGCTCCCTCAGCCTTCTAGTGTTTTCCCCATGTAAAATGAAAAACATTTTACACAAGTGGCAAGGTACACCACATAGCTGGTATTACAACTGGCTGTGAGGGAAAAAGTATATTGCCTGTTGGTCATAGGATGTGTGAACACGTTATTATTATTACCTGTTAAAATATCATTACAACTACAATTCATTCCTTACACCAGAAAACAGATGGAAGCTCAACTGTTTAAAATGTTGTTCACTACAAACCCGTCCATGGGGCTACTCCACAATGCAGTCAATGGGCAGCTAGACAAGCAAGAACCAGCTATGTGACATCATGCTTAGATGCAGTTGTGTTGTTTTTCAGGCAACTTCATAGCATCCTTCATAAATGTTCCTTACATGGATAATCTCAGTTATGTCCAAATGTCAAAGAAACTTTGACAAAAAGCAAGCAAGAGTGTAAAATGTTGCCTGTCTTTGACGTCCACTTTGAAACCCCTCAAACATCCAATTCAGGGAACCAGAAGCATAACAAAGTGCTCCAATTCAAGAACTCCCAATAGTCATCCTTTGATTCCTCTTCATGTAGGGCCCAACAAGGCAGACAAGCATCTTTTAATAGATGCTTCCCTAAGGGCAAGGGGGACGTCCAAACTAGGGAGTCAGGGGTCCTTTTTCAGGGAAACCTTATCAACACTCTTGAAAAGTTGCCTGACCACTTCCCTCTGAAGGCATCGGGGATGTCTCCCTTTTTGTTGGCCATCAAGAAGGACAAATGAGTGAAGAACATAATACTCAGAGATTTATCATACCATTCACTTCTTTTCCCAAACAAAATGCAGTGCACCTTCCAGATGATTCGTACCCTTTAAAATGGGCAGCAGCTCAGAACACCTTTCATCTGTTAGAAAACAGAGACTTTCAAAAGTCCCAAAGGACCATAAAGGATTCAGTGTCTACTGAAAATTTTTCTAGGACCAAAAAAGATGCAGAACCTCGGGTCCAGTCTAGATCTCAGCAGACTAAATTCTATGCAAAGAAGACAAAATTCTAGAAGGCCATGGTACAGTCCAGCTACTGTTTCTACACTAACAGGATTGGATGTGCTTAGTAAGCTTTCACGATTTTTATCTACATAAAAAGATTATGACGCAATGCATTTTAACTAGGGGACAATCATTATCAGTTTTGATCACTACTCTTTGGTCTCATCACAATGCCTTATATGTTCACCAAGTGCTTGTCAGTGGCTGAAGCACACCTCGGACTGCCAGGGTTCCAGCTGTTCCCATGGCTCTATAATTTTTTCTTTACTACAAATACAAGAATTATTTTACTGACAGACTACTTAATTTTGTTGATCTTTGGATATCTCAATAAACTTTTAAAAGTTCAGTCTTGAGTCAGCACAGTTCATATGCTGTTATCTGCACTATTCATCAATAATATGAAGACTCCTAGAACAGAGGGTCCTCTTCCCATACATGTCTCCTCCAGTGTTCATGGTACTGCATACACCATGTTTGATGACAGACATCATTACATTAGTTCCTCGTGCAAGATATTACATGAGAGTATTAGAGTTAACACTCAGTGTGCAATAGTTCCAGACCACTCACTCGCTTCAGTCTCCAATCACACTATCCACAATTTGCAGGAAAATGTAAAGTCTACCCCTCATTCAAGGAGGCTGCCCATTTGTTCTTTCCCTTCTGTCAGTCACAGTTATGATGCATATTTCCTCTCTGTGGATAGGACACTATGAGGGGAGTACATTTCCCAAGAAGCATGATCAAAACAAGTGTGCACTTTCATGCCAATGTTCTTGAGATATGGGCAGTCCCTTTAGCATTGCAGGCACTTCAGGACTTCCTTCCCCAGGGTGTGATATTGGTCGTGTGATATTGGTCTGCAGAGACACCACATTGGATGTGTGGTACAGCAACAAGCAAGGAGGAACACAATCATATTTCTTGTGCTAACAGGCCATGAGTACATGGCACTCGGTGATGTCTTTGCAGCATTTTCTAATAGCAATTGATATTCCAGGTCAAACCAACATGGTCCCTTAATCCCACAATAGTGAACAAAATTTTCAGCTGCTGAGGCTTGAAATGCAGCAACTACTTTGCCACCATCCCAACAGGACAGATTCCCAAGTATGCTCTGGTCCATTCTTGGTCACCTAGTCTAATACATGACTTCCCTCCTGTTCCAAATATGACCAAATCCCTATAGAAAGTATCTTAGTACAAGGTGAAAGTAATCCTCATAGTCCCCTTCTAGTCCTGACAAATATGGATCCCAGTGCTCTGATCTAAGCTGTTGTGACCTCCATGGTTGCTAGAACCCTGGTCAAATCTTCTACCTCACCTGTCTGACTAGCCTAAGACAGATATCAGCTCCCTCAGATTAACCATACAGATTCTCTAGTTCTACTCAGGGTCAATAATCCAGAATTACATATAGGAGTCATTCAGATTTTGTCTGTATTCAAAAATAAATCTACCAGAAAACTATACAAGACTTTCCCTTTGGGTAGCACAACATAGCATAGGCCAGTATTCAGCTCCTATTCCCTCAGCTTCCTTCAATTCTACCATTGTCAGGTGTAGTAGATGGGGATTCTGTCACAATAGTTGACACAAAAGGAGAATAATACAGCATGTAAAAGGTATGTACTTAGCATATGATAAATCCTTACTGTCCTTTTCTATTCAACACTTCCACTATCCCCTAGCCAAATTTTTACCATCCTTTGTTGTTAGACCTGGTCAACCTAAACCTAAAGCCTTTTCTCCAAGCCTCCTTAATACCTTAGCACCTGATGGGGAAAACCATATCTGAAACAATGTCTCTTATTAGTTTTTCTCTAAGGATTGGGGGGGGGGGGCCCAAGTGTTTAGCATGAAAAGCATCTGTACTTTTTGTGGATTTTTAAGACCTCCATCAAAGGTACCTTTAGGCCAGATTCATTAATGCCTACACTAACTGTATGCTAAGTGTGCAACATCTGTATTCAAGAACATCCCTACAACATTTTAAGTGTTTTCTAGTCACAAAGAAAGATTACACTAAGTGTACATGTAGTCTGCATTTTGTGGTAACCTTTAATAATCCCCTCAATATTTAAAGCTGCAAGAAAATCAGTAGGAAAAGTAAAATTAGGAGGAGGAAGGTGTGAGTTATGTCTGTGTTGTCTTTTCACTCAGAATGGTGTGCGCACACGTACTGTGCACTTAGTCTAGGCATTAATGAATCCCAGGGTTTAAGTTGTTTCATTTTAGTAAGGACCATTACATGTGAACCGTTGACTGTAACATCTATGGACTGTTTATATACATAAATATGATAGGATTTCTATTACTTGTGTGAATTGCTTGTTTGACATGGTTCTTAGGATACTTCAAGTATGCCTTTAAAAATTGATTGTTGGAATTTAAATGATCGAAAACAACCTAACAAAAAGAAACATTTTTACAGTTCAAATCCTAAGATCAACTTATTATTATTATTTTTTTGCAGGAAACAGACATGCTTAAAACCTGTAGGACAGTGTATATATAAAATAGTTAAAATATATTATATCAGCAGGCAAAAGTACAAATAGCCCTGGCACAATTATATTAGCAAAAATCATCTTCATCTATAAAATTTTAAATAGTGATAGTGATCCAGATGGCAGGTGGTGCTACATTATCTGTGAAAAAATACCGGATAAACCAAATTGTTTTACTTAACATATATGTCTCATGCACTAAACAGGCTAGTTTTCTTTAACAAATATTCAAATTGCTAGCAAATAAAAAAAAATACTATATTTTAGGTGAGGACTCAAACGCTGTCATTGATCCTATAAAGGACAGAGAACAGGTAATCCAAATCAAAACAATATTAATGCTGTATTAGCTATCCTGGACTTGAAAGATAAATTCATGTTTCGAACTCTATTACATATGCAGATGCACTTAAGAATAAATTCACATTTTAGTCATCATGTCATAAGTCTTGGTCCAGAATCAACTTTTTTTCCTATTTCCACTTATACTTTTATATATCAATGTGGATTAACTACACTTAAAGCAACAATACTGTAATAACCGGAATCTAAATCCTAAACTGCTTGAATATAATGAAATCAAAACTGAACTTTTAAAAATTACTGAATAACTTCTGGAAGCAATTACACCAACAAAAGGATAGGCTAGTCATATACTGGACTGCTATGAAAACTCAAATAAGGAGTAATCTTGTTAGTAAGTCTCCTTTTACCATAAGAAAAATAACCAGAAAATACCATAAAAACAAGTTATTTTACAAAACAAATTGATACAAGCATATGATTCCAACCTATATAAGCAAACAAAACCCCTTCAACAAGACCTAAATGTATTATATATAAAGCAGCTGTCTTGTTATGAAAATAATGTTTCAGTCTCTTATTCTGAATGGCCTCAAATGCTTTCAGAATTCTTGGCTAAATTATTAATATACATAATACTCCAGACAACATAGAACATATTAGTTTAAATAATACATTTTATATGTTAGACCTAAAATATTAGATATAATTCACGACAAGAAATGCTTGATAATATTTGACTATCTCTATAATAAAGGAGCGCAGACCCCTACATGTATGGTAGCTGCACGGCTCCAGAATCCAATCACAATCCAACAAAAACTGTAGAGCCAGCAAACAGTGGCAAGCATAAAATAATTTATTTAGGAAGACATTTAGCCAAGAATAAAGCAAACCGGTTTCGGCTGTCAAGCCTTCTTTAGTGCATTAAATTAAATAAGTATACAAGCAAATATATATAGTATAGCACCACCTGAAGTAAGGTGGTGTAAATTGCATCCTTCATTACAGGTATTCATTCAAGCCTGGGGGGAAACAGGGTTTGCTTTATTCTTGGCTAAATGTCTTCCTAAATAAATTATTTTATGCTTGTCATTGTTTGCTGGCTATAGATTGTACGGACAACCAATACCCTAGGATAATATGTGTTTTAGTTACGTAACAGTTTAGAAAGGACTTATGTAAATATCTATGGGTCTCGAGGTGCCTTAAAGACATGTGTTGCCACTTTATTTTTTAAGGAAGGCTTAATAATATACGAGACAAGCTTGATTACAATCAAGCATAGGCTTGTGAAGATGCTTTGCTTGTCTGATTCATATTATTGATCTGGAGGATTATTGTAGGGTGCAGTTGGGGATGCTAGTTTACCATTGTCAGCGATTTCTTCAAATTCTTATTTGTTGGCTATTTGCAGGGACATTTTTGGAACTTCTCATTTTCTTAGGATAATTGGATATAGTAGTTTGGATATAATTATTATTTAGGGACTGTGATTCCTGTCCAGTAGTGGTATCATTTTTATCCTGTTTTTTATATTACTTAGCTATTGTTTTGGTAACCCTCACACATCACATAACTAATGTATATGGTTTAAGCCTGAAGGCACTATTTCACTTATGTGACATGTGGACTTTTTCAAAATCAAAGATATTATATGGTGCCCTTTCAATATCTCCATAACAAATAGACGGCTTGGATAGTATTTTTGATTATAATGTATGTTATTGATTGGCAACTTTGGACTTCAATTGGACAATATTTATGGAACTCAGCACTGCATACTTATTATTACAGGGGCTGATATTGTTCTATTATACAGATTGTGGAAGTTTTTGATGCTGTTATGTGGACATAGTACTGCAAGTATTTACAAGGGGAAACAACCCAGCACAGTAGCTATTATTGTTCACGATTCTGAGTACCCTTTTGATCATATACAACAGGGGCCTTTTTGTCCTCATGATTTATGCAGTAAAGCTGTGTTGAATATCTGAATAATTTGACTGAGGACTTGGCACTGACTGTTCATAATCTAATTCAACGCCATATATACTTTGATATTGTTCCTATATTGCCATTCCTTATCATACATTAGTCAATTAATTTTTTACATAGTTTTTGATTAATATTGTTTTGGTATTGACTCAATCCAGTATGGAACTTATGGATTTATTGAAAGGCCTCTCATCTGATAGAGATGACCTAGTGGCTTTTGGCCTTTTGAAAGGCCTCTCATCTGATAGAGATGACCTAGTGGCTTTTGGCCTCACCAACCTGGGTGAACATAATAACAATGAAGTCACTTTGACAACAAACAGATGTGAGGTCGCTTTTCACAAATTGAACAAAAGTATGAGGACTCTAAGTGCCAATGTGTGGCATGCCAAACTTTTTAAGGCTTATATAGCAAAAGATATATCACCTAGAGGGCTTAGAGTCCGGACACAACCTCTAGTTTCTGAGGCGGACCCCATCTTACTAGAACAATGG
The DNA here is from genome assembly GCF_019279795.1 of Protopterus annectens. NCBI lineage: Eukaryota > Metazoa > Chordata > Ceratodontiformes > Protopteridae > Protopterus > Protopterus annectens. The sequence continues at coordinate 9,359,407 of NC_056744.1, forward strand.
GTCACAGCACAGCACAAGACATCAATGGAATTTGTTAAGATTTTGGCCTTGTATCACGATAGGACCATTGACAAGAACATTTTAGAGATCACTGATATGTGTAACGATATTGTCAAATTTGAAGGGCAGGAGGGTTATCAAAACAACCTAAAGAAATTAGGGCAGGATCTCCTAACCCTAGAGCAAACATTGAAAGGCAAGAAAATGAGTAAGTTCCACTGAGATCTCACTGACCATGAGGGTGGGCATCCATTCTCAACCAATAAACATGTCAGATTTGATCCTTCTAATAGAAAGGTAGTGAAAAGGAAAAGACCCCGGTCTATCCTCAAAAAAACAAATACATCCAGTTGTGATGAATAAGGGGAAGAATCCTCTACGACTTTGGAGTCCAATACACAACACACCTCTGACTCACCAGTATCTCAAAGGAGGAATTCTTCCACCCCTTTAGGGTCAAGTGTAAACGGGGGGGGGCGGAAACACAGGGGTGGACAGCATGGTAGATCTGTTGAGGCTGATTGTACAGAAATAAATAATGTGTTGAATATATCATTGACTGAATTGTCTCCTACACATATAAAAATACTGAATAAAAGCCTCAACGTCATACCTGGTTTCTTTGTTCCTGAAGACACATTTGCTAAAGATGTCTCTGATTTTTGTAGATTACTTAACTTGAAATTATTTTTTTCAGACAACCGCTGACTCAGTACCTAACTCCAGTTTCAGGTATCACAAATCAAACTTTGTCCCACCCATGCATCCCAATGTGTCTATGTTTTACAACTCCATTCTCAAAGATCTACATTTTAACTTTAGGGATATTCGTGCTAAACACAATAATGTGTCCAACAAGGAGATGGACATGATTCGAGAATTGACAGATAAGGAATTGGTAATATTGTCAGCAGACAAAGATGGAGCCATTGTGGTACAAGATTGGTCTCTATACAACTCTGAAGCTATGAGACAATTGTCAGACAATAGGTATTATACACATATGGTATTGGACCCTACACCCTGTTATAAGAGGCAAATAGATGAGTTTTTGCAATCTCCCAGGGAGGAGGGAATCATAATAGACAATATTCTGTATCATCTTACAGTATCTGACCCTTGTAGTCAATATATATATTTTTTACCTAAAATTCACAAAAATCTACAAAACCCATTGTCTCGGGCAGAGGCTTAATCACAGAACCACTATCCTAGTTCCTAACATTACATCTCAAACCTTTGCTTAAATGTGTTAGAGCTAGAATACAGGACACTACGGAGTTTCTTCAGATTATATCAGACATGCAGTTACAAACAGGGTGATACATGTGTACTTTGGATGTTTCTGCATTATATACCAACATCCCCCATTGGGCAGGTTTAGATGCCTTAGAATATTGGTTAATCAAGTCCGAATTATATCCACCAGGTTTCAATACACTTTTGCTCTATTTGGCTGAGCATGTATTAACCAAAAATGTTATATACTATGGGAACGATTGTTATTTACAGACCAAAGGCACTGCAATGGGGGCCTCATTTGCTCCGATCTATGCTGATCTCTTCATGGCGTACATTGAGGAACATATCATTTATGATAGAGCCCATAATATATATATATGGATGAGATCGACATATGGAGGAGATATCTGGATGATTGCTAGTTCGTTTATATACCTCAAGGAGTTTGTCACATATTTGAATGAGAACAAATGGGGCATTCAGTTTACGATTACATTTGACACTAATAAAATCACTTTCTTGGATGTATTAGTAACTAGAAATGCAGACCATACACTGACAACTGAGGTCTATCGGAAATACCCAGAGTACAACTCCTTGCTCCATGCCTCCAGCTTTCATCCTCCCCATATATGCAGAAACATTCCAAAGTCACAATTTTTACGTCTGAAGAGGATTTGTTCTGATGCTGAGACCTATCATACATATGAGTCTGATTTGGTTAATAGGTTCAGCGATTGAGGGTACAAGAAAGGGGACATCTCTCAAGGCAGACGTTGTGCTGCAAATCAAGATAGGAATACCCTACTCCAATACAGGGACAAAAAACAAAGCAATAATTCCCAAATCAGATTGGTGACCACCTATGGGAGAAACACGGATGTCTTCATTAACAGTGTCCGCAGACATTGGTATATCCTATTGGCTGACACCAAGCTTAGTACATTGGTAGAGGATGCATGTCATTTTTCCTTTAGAAGAGGGAAGAACATTGGTTCATTTTTGAATCATTATAAACTAGTGAATAGATTTGACAACAACCCTAAACAAATAACTTTGGAAGGTGGGCTCTTGCAGGGATGCTTCCCATGTGGACACTGCACCCATTGTAAGAATATGTCTAAGACGAAAGAATTTACTAGTAAAAATATTGGACAAGTGTTCCCTATAAAGTTTTTTGCCTATTGCCAGTCTGAATGGGTGATTTACATGGCCTCCTGTAACTGTTTAGCCTTCTATGTGGGACAAACATCCAGATGTGTCAAATTCAGAATATCAGAACACTTCAGTGATATTAGAACTGGTAAACTAACAAGTGTGCTTTATAAACATACACAAAAAATTATTTATTGCTTGTCACTGTTTGCTGGCTCTACAGTTTTTGTTGGCTTATCTCTATAATAACTCCACAATGGTGAAATCTATTTGTAAAACTAAACAATTCCCACACCAAAAACAGACATTGGAATATCCAACTGGCTGACACCAAGCTTAGTACATTGTTAGAGGATACATGTCATTTTTTCCTTTAGAAGAGGGAAGAACATTGGTTCATTTTTGAATCATTATAAATTAGTGAATATATCTGACAACAGCCCTAAACAAATAACTTTGGAAGGTGGGCCCTTGCAGGAATGCTTCCCATGCGGACACTGCACCCATTGTAAGAATATGTCTAAGACGAAAGAATTTACTAGTAAAAATATTGGACAAGTGTTCTCTATAAAGTTTTTTGCCAGTTGCCAGTCTGAATGGGTGATTTACATGGCCTCCTGTAACTGTTCAGTTTTCTATGTGGGACAAACATCCAGGTGTGTCAAATTCAGAATATCAGAACACTTCAGTGATATTAGAACTGGTAAACTAACAAGTGTGCTTTATAAACATACACAAAAATTATTTATTGCTTGTCACTGTTTGCTGGCTCTACAGTTTTTGTTGGATTATCTCTATAATAACTCTACAATGGTCAAATCTATTTGTAAAACTAAATTTCCACACCAGATTTCTTTTCCAAATTTAAATTATGAACATATGCAAATGCTAGCCAAGCCAATAGAATTAGAAGAAATTCTCAACCTAAAATCACAGAAAGCCCCTGGCCCAGATGGAGTCAAATGTTTTTCAAACCACTTAGCCAAAATGTTATACCAGTTATATAATTTTAATAGTATTTAATGATCTTTATTTAAAGTAGTCTAAGCAATCTTAATTAAATCTAATAAAGATCCTGCTGATATTTCAGATTATTGACCAATAGCTTTAATAAGCATAGGCATAAAACATCTATCATCTATTCTTCTTAACAGACTTAAAAAGACTTTAACTTTGTTTATCTCTGATTACAATCAGGTTTCATAAAGAATAGACAAACAGCAGGTTAAACCATAAATTTCAACACACTTCAGAACTTCCACTGAACAAATACATTTAATATTTTTGTACTTTCAGTTAATGCATTTAAAGCCCTTGACAGATAACATTTATCAACTGTTTTCAAGTTATGATGGAATCTGGTATTCCAACCACCTTTCTAAATTATATCAAGGTCTTATACCAGAATGTTTCTAATCCAATATTAATAAACAAACTTATTTCTAGATCTATTTATATAAATAATATAGTAAGACATCGGTGCCCACTATCACCCTATATGTTTAATTTATATATTAAACCATTATTTGCTATATTAATTCATAGCTCACATATAACAGTCCCTCCTCTTTTAGTTACAAATTCCCAATCACAGCATTCATTGATGATGTAAATATATAACTTGTCTAAATACTAACCTTCCAAAATTATACAAATACTATGTTACTTTTCAGTTTTTTCTAACTATAAACTAAATTTAGACAAATGTTCATTCTTTCCATTTAATCCCTACTTCAGCTATAGTGATATTTCCAAACTTGAAGATATTAAACCAAAGCAATACTGTCACTACCTTGGCATAACCTTTCTTCAAGATAACAACTCCAGCACACATCATAATGTTAGAAAATGTTAGGTGGTGACCCAAAGAGATATAGGTTCATAGGTTCATAGGTTCATACTAGGCTATCTGCCCTAGGGCATTTATAAGCCTAGCCAGAGTGTGTTTGGCTTTCACCACCCATTTTAAATTCATTTTGCTATGCCCTTTTTCGAGGTTAGTATACTGTGCCTCTGTCTAACAGTGACACAGAAATGATACCCGGGGTAAACCTACGATCTCCCATCCACTCATCAAGATTCCTCTTGAAGAGAGTCAATGAGGGACTCTGCCTAACCTGGACTGGGATTTTATTCCAGAGTGGAGGGAGCCTCTGGGTTATGAATCTGTCCCTCCAGCATGTCCAATTTATTTCAGTGCTGAGGTTCAAGTCTCTCGAGCACGTAGCTCGATGGGATTTGGATTTTCTGAGGTGCAGCATGTCCATTAATTCCGGGTTGGACATGGCTTTATACGTCAGGCACAGATCGCCTCTGAGCAGGCGGTATGCCACTGAGTAGAGATAGAGTTTCTTTAACCAGGCAGCATATGGCATCTGCTTGAGCCCTTTGATCCTCTTGGTGAGGTACTTTTGGGGTCTTTCCAGTTGCTGCAGGTGTCTGGTAAGGTACATCCCAAAAGGGGCATTGTACTCAATTATGGGCCTGATGAGGGATGAGTAAAGAGGCACGATGACCTCCCCTGATCTATATGTGAATCCCTTCATGATTAGGTGGGCTATATAAAATGTTTTTCTAACCACTTTGGCCATGTGGTTGTCAAATGAGAGATTGCTATCAACTTGGGTCCCCAGGTCCCTAATTACTTCTTCCATACTTAATGGATTACCACCTATGTGGTAATTTGTGGGCACTTTGTTTTTGCCAAAGGGGATGACTATACACTTTTTGGCGTTTAGCTTGAGGCCATGGCTCTGGCACCAGTTGTCTGTTTCTATGAGGCCCTTTTGGAGGATGCTTGTGTCGGCTGGAGAGTCAATTATGGCACCCAGTTTGCAGTCATCTGCGAACTTGGTCAGTCACAGTCCTTCATGTTGGCCTGTACCTGCGAGAAATATATACTGAACAAGAGAGGTCCCAGGACTGAGCCTTGTGGGACACCACTTGTAACTGGTTTGGAGTCTGACATGGCTCCAGCAATTCTAACCATGTGGGTTCTGTCCTTGAGCCAGTTTGCAACCCATCTAGTGACATAGGGGTTTATATTTAAGCTGGTAAGCTTATCTATAATGCCCGAGTGTGGTATTGTATCAAAGGCTTTTGCGAGGTCCAGGTAGGCTGTGTGGACCACCTTCCCCTCGTCAATGGCCTTGGTGACTGTTTCAAAGAAATCGACCAGGTTTAAGAGGCAGGATCTGCCCTTAACAAAGCCAAACTGGGTAGGATCCAGTGTCTATAGGTCCCCAATATCTTTATTTATGAGGTCCATGATGATCCTTTCCATAGCTTTGCAGACCAAGCTAGTCAGGCTTATGGAGTGATAGTTTCCAGGATCCATTGAGGCACCACCTTTGTGGAGAGGGACCACTGTTGCTGTACGCCACTCTTTAGGTACATATCCTGTAGTAAGGCTGAGAGTGAACAGTAGTTTTATGTTTGGGTTTAGCTCTTCTTGGAGTTCATGTAGGACGCAGCCCAGGACACCATCTGGTCCCATTGATGTTGTGTTTTTTGCTTTGGAGAGGGCGGCTCTTACCTGAGCATCTGAGATGTCAGGGGGGCAGCACTCTGCTTGGATAGATATTTGCCCTTTTGGTGGGGTGGGGAGTTTGCGCTGAACCTGTCAGCTAGGATGTTGGCAATGTCTGTGGGTTTGGTGTATTTTTTGTCATTTTGGACTAATTCTGAGCATATCTGGGAATTCCCACCCAGGTTCCTAACATAACTAAAGAAAGCCTTGTGATTATCCTTAGTGTCCTGTGCAATTTTTCTCTCTAAGCTGGCCTTAGACGATTTTATGAGTGCCCGTAGTTTCTTGCTAATACTGATCAGAGATGCCTTCCCTTTTTGGGATTTTGCTCTATCATGTAGTAGCTTCCTCCTTCTATTGTATAGTTTGTTTATGGCTGGGGTCCACCAGACAGGGCGTCTGCCTTTGGAGGATTGGGTCTTGGTTTTATTTGGGATTGCATGATCCATGCATTCCTGAAGGTGTTCATAGAATGCATTTATAAAGGATTCTGGGGTCTGGGCCGTATTTTCCACAGGCCCGGGGGCTTTGAAGGATTCCACCTCGGTTTTGAGGAGTGTGAAATTTGCTTTAGAGAAGTTTTTCACTGTGGTTTTCTGGGCAGGGGGTGGAGTCGGAATGTGAATATCCAGTGAGATTAGTTTATGGTCTGATCTTACCAGTGAGGGATACACTTCTGGTCTGGAGCATAGAGTCCCCATGTTGGTGATGATCAGGTCCAGTATGTTTTCCCCTCTTGTGGGAGTGGTAACAAGTTGTTCCATAGCATTTGAGTTTATAAATTCTAGGAACCTTTGGGCTAGGGTGTTGGAGCTAGAGTAATGCTCCCAGTCTATGTTTGGGTAGTTGAAGTTGCCCAATATAATGGTGTTTGGAGAGACCTTCATATTTTCCAGTGTTCTCAGGAAGGCTGAGTGGGGTTCCTGGGTTTGGGAGGGTGGTCTGTAGCAGGCTATAAACTGGAAGGCAGTTTTACCCACTGTTAGTTGCACATGGATAGTCTCTGATGCTTCGTGCTGTGCCACCAACCTGGAGGTGTGGGTATCTTTGACGAATATATCCAAAGGTTTTCAGAGATGAGCTTTTCTTCTCTTTTTTTTTCAAAAGTTGCAATTATTAAAATGAACATAATTCTAGAATAATGTTTGACAGTAGAGCTACAACACATAAAATACCTTAAAAACTAACAAATCTAGGGAAACATCCCTAGCCAACTTCATTTGATCTCCAAAAATAAGTGAGAATTAAACATAGTAAAATCACAGTACTTAACTGACTTTCAGGTTTAATACTTAATAACTAACACCTGCAGCTTTTGGACTGCTATTAATTTGAACAATATAGATAATTCTTGGCATCCATCCTGGACAGACATTTAGTATAATGCTTTCAAAACTTACCACTGTAAACCTCTTTCTCTTCCTTTTTTGAACAATCAAAATGCTAAACAAATAAAAATCCACAAACTTTTTTTCTAGATATGATTAGTTCCTTTCAAAAACTAATGGAGATACTTCAGGTGCAATTAACTGTTGGTAGGACACCTATTCAAGTCATTGCCAGCTACAGGACCACTTCCATAATCTGGACATCCACTCTGCCTATTTAGTTCTACTTGAGTGTATCAAGATACATCCGAACACCATGGCTTTGGGCAACTTTAATTACCCATCCATTGACTGGGTAAATTACTTGTACTCAAAGACACTTGCCCAAAGGTTCCTCGACTTCATTAACTCCAATGCCCTGGACCAGCTGGTTGACACACACAAGTGATGCCAACATTCTGGATCTGGTGCTTACTAATATAGAGGACCACTGTAGCACCCTCACTGTGAAGTCTTCCATGGTGAGATCTGACCACAAATCAGTCTTATTCGAAGTGACTATCACACCTGATGCCCATCTGTCAGAAGAAAAATTCAAATGAGTCGCATCTGCCTCAGGTGATGAAAAAAGACTTCTTTATTAGCAGCTAACCAGATTACAGAGCATGTTGGCCAAGATGATCTCCTCCTCTGGTCAACTTGTTTACTGACATCAACTTTTATACTGCAAGCAAAACAACTTTTTGTTACATTTCTGACCGTTGACAGTTGGCTATGAAAAACATATAGGATAAACATGTTTATCACAGATTACCTCAAACCAACAGTTAGTACAGAATGTTCAAGAAGCACAGAATGTTCAGTTCAACAATGGTAGCTCAAATTTTCCAGGACACACAGCCTGCTTCAGTAAATTAACTCTTACTCGGCCGTGCGTCCTTATCCCATGCTTCACCAAGCTATAATCATATCTCTTTATTCTGAAATGCAGAAAACAGTTATTATTCAGGTTCATAAGCAATGCTGCATTTTGTTCACAGATGAGGCCCATCTTTGATAGGCATATCCCAACAAATAACATGTTCATTTTGCAAGAAGAGGAAAAAGACAAATAACAGTATGTTTTAAAACTTTTTCTCTTAACATTTCCAACCTGAAAACACTTTTATTTGTCTTTTATTTTCAGCAATATATAGTAAAAACTAAGTTTTTCTTTGCATACATTACTTCATTGGCAAGGCAAACTTTTAAACTTCAAAAACATTTGCAAAGAGTCACATTTCAATGTATTCACTTTCACCAGTCTGTTGCAATTGCTGGTACATCGTCTTCGTAACAGCAGTATCAACCAATCTTTGTAGAAGACCTCTGATACAGGGTATACAACAACAACCACATACCACCACGATAGCCACAGTGACTCCAACGGACACCAGGAAACTGCTGATGAGATGACTCCATTTTCCAAACCACGCTTGTAGAAAGTCTGTAAAGGGATTACTTACCCCAGAGTTCTCTGCCAATTCTTCGGATAACATCTCCAAACCTCTCAAAGCTCGGGTGATACTTCCATCAGGAGCAGTGTTGTTTGGAATATACGTACAACAGAAAGTCCCAAACATCCTGCAAACTCCTCCTTCTTTGGCCAGGAGCATATCCAACGCAATTTGATTCTGCCATGCCACCTGCGGAGTGGCCTCCAGTTGTTCAGCAATTCCTTTCAATGCATCTTTGGTATAGTTCACAAAACGCTGCTGATTATAGTAAATGTAGTTGATCCAGTCCACATTCTTATTAGGTTGAATCCAGACAAAGATGGATGTAAAACCAGCTGCTATTTGGTTTATTGCTTTGTATTCATCAGGTACGCCTCTTGGTACGCCAATGCTATCGATGTAGACACTGTTATCAAAAGATTGCTTCGATGCCTCTCTTTTTCTCCTGTTCAACCACTTCGGCTTTATTTCAAGTTCTCTTACGAAACTGCTTGCTGGAACTGGGAAAATGTAGAATGGCAGAATTAACTTTACAAGTGCACAAGTTCCCTTCCAGGGAATCATAAGCCTTGATCTGAGTTTGTTGTCTTCACATAACCACCATACGTCTGCTAAACTATGAGTTTGGTTTTCCAGGAATGGATTCCCATTGCCATTCACAGTAACATTGCAATATTTCTGTCCCATATTGCCATAATTCTTCCCTGTGCCATCTCTGGAAATGCACATATACGAACCTGGATAGGAAATCGCTGCAGGCGGTTTCTCAACTTTGCTTATGACTGGAAAATGCTGAGTTTCATTTTTGCATTTACCTTCAGTTTTGTTGAAGAATAATTTCAACAGACACATTAGGTTACCTTCATCTTGCATCAATGGGACTGTTGCTAATTGCTGTTTACCTTCAGTACAAGAAATACAGTTCTCACGATGTGCTTCTCGGGTACTATATCTAACCCAAGATAACCATTCATTATGGTGTACGAATCCCATCTCGAGTAACAATTGTTCTTCTTCTGTGAAGGCAAAATCTGCTTTACTTGTCTCATTCTTAAGGCTTTGTACTTTAAGTTGGAGGGTCCCCAAAGGATCATTTCTAGTTGGAAGGGACACTCCGATTCCATAAACTCCTGAATCACTTTCTTGTGGTGACACAATGGTTATAGTAATTACTTCGGTACCTTGGAAATGCGCAATTTTTATTCTTTGTTGCCTGCTTTTATCTTTCTCTGGTATCACTGCACCACTTGTTTCCCATCCATTCACATCTGTTGACCACCAAACATTTGACCAGGACATACAGTCTCTATTGCACAAGTATTTTGCACGAGTCAAGAAATTATTATTGCTCCATTTAGAACAGTCTAAAATTCCTTCACAAAGTTTCACCTTAAACACAGTAGTAACACCTGTTTGCACTTGCAGCACCACCATTCCTTTTTCTCTTGCAACTGTTCCTTCTTGTATGGACATATTTACTTTCTCCACCAAAATCATCATCATGTGACAGTTCAAGTACCAGTTGAACATGGCCATCCTCCCTAAGGACTACCTTGCGCCGTTGGTTTCTTTACTGGGTTTGAGACGAACTAACCCCTATTGGGCTAATCCCCCTTTGTAGCCAGACTTTGCGATCAGAGGTCAGGTGGAGTTTGACCAATATCAATGGCAGAAGGAAGAGCCTTAAGTTTTTTACAGTGGGTGATATGAATCCACTAAGTCCTCTCAGCGATATTTACAGCCGTAGGTATCGAGATAAGTACTTGGTATGGGCCTTCCCACCTGGGGGATGACCAATTCTTTCTCTTCACAATTCGGATCCACACCCAGTCCCCGGGTGCCATGCTTAACAAGGTTTCATTTCTGGAATCAGCAAAGGAGTCATTGGTTACAAGAGACTTGACATTTAGCAGCTTCTTCATATAATCCGCTAGATCCTCACCCCCCTCACGTTCCGCTGGCAACAATCCTTGCCACTGCGGGACGTAATATGGTCTCCCAAACAAAAGTTCAAATAGTGTAAGTCCTTTGTAGGAAGGTGAGATTCACATATACAGGAGTGCCAAAAGAAGGCACGCAGTCCATGATCTATGTGTTTCTGCCATCAGTTTACGGAGCTTACTCTTCAACACACCGTTGTGTCTTTCCACCAGTCCAGCTGATTGGGGATGGTAAGCACAATGGTACTTGAGATCAATTTGAAACACTTGACCCAACTTCTGAACAATTTGGTTAACAAAATGAGACCCATTATCACTGTAAATGCGTCTTGGTAAACCAAATCGGGGAATTATTTCTGTAGTCAAAAGCTTTGCTACTGTTTGTGCATTCGGATGCTTCACTGGAAAAGCTTCTACCCATTTAGAAAAAGCATCAATAATGACTAAACAGAACCTTTTTCCCTCTGAGGGTGTCAATTCAATAAAGTCCATACAGAGTGTGTGGAATGGATATGGAGGGGTGGGGAATGCCTGCTGAGACTTTTAACTCCCCTGAGCATGATACTTTGCACATAATAAACAAGATAAACAGAATTGCTTTGCATAAGTTGAAAACCCCTTACACCAAAACACCTTAGACACTATTTGAATCATTGTCTGTACTCCTACATGGGCAGGTCCATGGCTAACCAATGCCGCATACCTAAAAAGGTTTGAGGGTAATACCATTTTGCCATCTGATGCCCTATACAACCCATCCTGTTGAGTGATACCATATTTTACCCAACGACATTTTTCCTTCTGTATCGTCAATGTTTGCATTACTTTTAGTGTCTCTAAGTCTAAGAGGTGTCCAGGCTCTAAATCATTATCATGTAAAAGCAAATCATTTTCTTGAGCTGCCTTTTTTGCAGCCATATCAGCAAGGGCATTTCCCCTGGAAACAGGATCTTTTCTGTTGGTATGTGCGGAACATTTACATATCGCTATCTGAAGTGGTAGTTGCACTGCATCTAACAACTGTAAAATTAAATCTCTGTAATTTATTGGTTTGCCTGTCGCAGTAACCATTCCCCTATTCTTCCATTGTTGAGTGAAAACATGCACAGTGGAGAAAGCATATTGACTATCTGTATAAATTGTCACTTTTTTACCCTCCCCTAAGGTACAAACTCATGTCAAAGCCACCAACTCAGCTGCTTGTGCAGAATAAATGTTTGACAATCTTTTTGCCTCCAAAACTTCAGTTTCTGTGGTGACAGCATACCCTACTAGTGTCTTTCCTACAGTGTCCTTCTTTGCTGATCCATCTACAAACAAAACAAGATCAGAATCTACCAACGGAATATCCGTTAAATCTGGTCGGGGAAGTACTTTGTCATGAATGCTCTCTAAACAAACGTGTGGAGTACCTTCTTCTGGAGTCGGCAAAAGTGTCGCCGGATTAAGAGTAGTACATCTTTCTATGGTCATATGAGGCTGTGTCAGCAGCACTGTCATACATGACAAATGTCGACTAGGAGATAAAAAGGTTATCTTATCTTGCAAAAGTATAGAAGCTACTGAATGTGGAACCCATAATTGTAATGGGTGAAACAAAACTAATGATGCTGAGGCTTGTACTGCCATGGCGGCCGCCACTACAGCTTGAACACAATGCTGCAATGCCCTTGCAACAGGATCTAATCTGGAGGAGTAGAAAGCTATCGGCCTCTGTTTATCCCCATGTACTTGTACCAGAACCGAAGTCATATATCCTCCCTTACAATCAACCATTTGTACAAACAGCTTAGAATAGTTCAGAAAACCCAAAACAGAGGATTCTGCTATCAATTGCTTAATTCTAATAAATGCTTGTATTGCCTTATTTGTCCACTGCATGTTGTTCTTAGCTGCCATGGGAGTGTCATAGATCAGTGCGGTCAATGGCCCTACTTCCTCAGCATAGTAAGGGATCCAACTTCTACAAAAATTAGTCACACCTAAAAAGGACATCATCTCTCGCTTAGTCGTAGGCATAGGTGCCTCAAGAATTGCTTGTTTTCTTTTGTTCTCCAATTGTCTACCTGCCTGCGAAATTAAGTAACCCAAGTACTTTACTTGTGCTTTCCACAATTGTAACTTCTCTTTATTTACCTTATGTCCTTGCTCAGCTAAAAAACTAAGAAGGGCAAGGGTATCCTTTCTACAACTTTCCTGCATGGGTGAGGCCAACAAAATATCATTTACATACAACAGAACTTGGCTTCCCTCTGGGGGGAACAAACTGAGCTAAATTTGCAGCCATTTCTTGTGCGAATATTGTCAGACTCTCACAATAGCCCTGTGGCAATCTGGTGTAGGTGTATCTTTTACCTTGATAAGTGAATGCAAACTAAAATCTACTCTCCTTATGTAGTGGTATGGAGAAAAAGGCATTGCTTAAATCTATGACAGAAAAATATCTGTGCTGAGGTAGTAAATCATTAAGTAATGTATAGGGGTCAGGGACCACTGGTGCTCTTGGGATCACAGCTGAATTAACTGCTTGTAAATCCTGAACCAACCTCCATGACCCATCCGGTTTCTTTACAGGAAACAACGGAGTATTTCAGGGTGAATCTGGGCATTCATCAAGAATTCCTACCTGTTTTAGCTGCTCAATGACTGGCTTAATTCCTTCCTCTGCTTGTTTACTTAGCGGGTATTGGTGCTTACGAGGTCTAAAACCTGACTTTGGAGTTATACAAACTTCACCTGCTGTTTTCATCAGTCCTACATCCCCTTTACCTTTTGACCATAAATCTACAGGTAAGGCAATTAACGCACTATCTTCCTCTTGAGTTAGGAGGATTTGTCATGCCATTTCTGTTTTGTCATCCCTGAGGTGCACACTTGGTTGTGCCCAAGTCACCCAATTTAATCTTTGTACCTGGATCTGTTGAACTTTCAATTGACTTTCGGACATTGTGTCCCAATTCGTTACCTTTTTCGCCAAATCTACCCAATGTGTCCCCACTGCTTTAGTAATGGAAATATGTGGGCTATAACCTGAGCGATATAAAGAACTCATTTCCTTGGTTAAAGTACAGGTCACTACTGTATTACCTTGCGTATCCCAAAACATATCATTCAAAATGATCCTTGTACGTTTGTGCTTAAAGAATTCTTTTTCAAACTCTTTATCCGGACCAGGGGCCTTTCTGTAGAACATTGTACAATGTAAGTGCGCTGCAACCTGCCGTGACCCGCTCCTAGATTTACTTAAAGCTAGGTTGATCAAATCTGTATCAACCCTCCCCGGCCCGTTTGAAATCAAGTCCTGGCTATACCAGTAAAACAAGTCTTATACTCCCTGTACCACCAAGCCATCCGCTAACCTTTTCACCTCAATGCCTTTAGGTGTGGGAATTGCCGCTATTCCAAACAAATGCATCAAATCTCTTCCCAGCAAATTAACTGGACAAACTTTCAATATAATTACCCTACACCTAACAGTTTGGTTTGTTTGCGGATCTGTGAACAATAGAGGATGGGACAGTGGTTCCTTATAGATTTTCCCGTTTGCCACTTTCACAAGGACAAACTCATCCATCTCGCAGTTCGGAGGCAGAACTGCTGGACCCAAAAGTGTACGCGATGCACCTGAATCACATAAAAACTCCACTTTCTGTCCCTCAACCAAAAACTCTATCATGGGTTTTTGATCTAGATGCATAGCAATACCCAAATGTGTCAGGTTTATGACTTCACAGTCACAATCCCACCCTTCCTTCTGAGTGTTCTGACATTCACCGTAGAGAGTGTCTGCCTCATCATCATCACAATCATTCTCGCTTTCTTCTTCTCTACAATAATCACAATAATTAATTTGGCGCCTTCCTTTACAATCATATAGTCATGCGGAGCCCTTGTTCGCAAGCTGTGGGGGATGTTGCCACTCTTCACAGTCAGCAGCAAAGTGCCTATGTCTACCGCACTTAAAACATTCTCCACATTTTAACCTTCCCTCATATTCCTCTGAATGTCCACCTGGTTTATTTAACGTGTCCCATTTCGGGCCCCCATGTTTTTTTACGCCACCACGGCGCCCTTGCCCCCTTTGGTCCTGTACTAAGAATATACCACCATCATCCCCTACTGCTAACACTTGTACTTTCTTTTTCTTTTTTAAATTGAAATGTCACTCAGCATGCCGTGCATATTCAAACAAAGGTTGCAGTCTACATGTCCTATGATCTACCATATGCTTAGTTATAAAACTACTTATTGGAGCCCTACAACCCTTAAGAAAAGCGTTTTTCAATTGCTGTTCATACGGACTATCATTGGTCTGATCCTGCGGAATTATCATTCCACAATGGTTATTGAACACTTCTGTCAATCTTACAATATTGTGATCTACAGATTCATCATCATTTTGAATGCACTGATTTATTACTGTCCAATCTGCTCTTGGACGCCACTTATCAGAAATTCTCTTCAACAGATCAGTGACTCGCGTATCTAACACCCCAGAATTATGCTTTAATGTAGTGCCGTCATCTGCCTTACATGTCCAAGTACCACAAACTAAGTGCCAATCTGGACCCAGGATTTGTCGCACTACTTGTTCTACTTCTAAACCATTTAGATGATAACTTAAACGCATACCAACTATGTCCTCAGAAAACTTTTGAAAATTAACCTTGGGATGGGGAATACCATCTGTAGCTCGTTTTATATCCTCTCTAGCCCAGGGACGATAAACTAAAATAGTTGGCTCTTGTCCAACATCCTCTGCTTGTGGGTTTGCAACTTGTATTAAGGGAAGAGCTTCTGAGTGGTCAGAAAGTTTAATGGCCCAACGTCCTTGCCCTGCTGGTCCCGACCTCAACTGCATAGGTTGGTCTACCTGTTGCAAAGCAACCTTGGGTACTACAGGAATTTGCGGGTAAATTGGAGGGGTCACAACATTTCCTTGAGCAGCCAATAACCCACCCTGCTGTACAGATCCCACATCTTCAGACTGATATTGAGGAAGTTCCGCCGGTACAGCAGCAGCAATTTCTCCATACGGTGGGGCAGTTGCCTGCCTTTGTACCGCACAAACTGTATGCTCATCCTCCTTATCTAAAAATAAAGCTACTTTTCCACTTGGCACCAGTGATCCCTTTTGATTTATTTTTTCTTTTTCCTGGCACTGTTTTTCTCTTATAGCTCATTTATTTGCCTCTTCTAACCATTTTTGTGCTTGGGGAAATCCCAATTGTCTTTGTTTTTTAGTTCTAGTTCCCGCATCTCTTTTCAAATCTCTAACCAATTTTGCACAGGCATTCTTATTCAGGGTACCATCAAAATCATATTTCAACTTCCACTTTTTCAAAAATTTAACATTATTTTTGTTTAAACCTTTCATATACTTAGCATCAACATTTAAACAGACATCACTGTCACACTTGCAGCAACTTGAACCCATGTTTCCCCTAGATTTCTTATTTTAGGACTGTATCAAAGTTATTTTACAGGGCTTATTATAAAATGGGGCTATCTTAACGGGTGATCCTAACAAAAGAATCTTAACAAGTAATCCTACCCACCCTTAACTAAAAATAAAACCCTTGTCGACAAGATTAAATTAAATTAAAAGAAAATTTATTTTTCATCCTACCTGAACCAGATGAGACTCCGTTTCCCCTTTTCGTTCGGAAACCGTCCCTCAGATAGGGATCAGAGAGCGGCCGGCCTCCTTTCAATGACAAATCAGTCAGAGGGCTTTCAGTCGAGGGAATCTTAAGATGAGAAACCCTCACCTGCACAGGTTTTTCAGTCTCTCTGTCGGTCTGATCCTTATCTTCGTAGAGGTTTCCGGTCCGAAGGACCAAAATGTCAGAAGAAAAATTCAAACGAGTCGCATCTGCCTCAGGTGATGAAAAAAGACTTCTTTATTAGCAGCTAACTAGATTACAGAGCATGTTGGCCAAGATGATCTCCTCCTCTGGTCAACTTGTTTACTGACATCAACTTTTATACTGCAAGCAAAACAACTTTTTGTTACATTTCTGACCGTTGACAGTTGGCTATGAAAAACATATAGGATAAACATGTTTATCACAGATTACCTCAAACCAACAGTTAGTACAGAATGTTCAAGAAGCACAGAATGTTCAGTTCAACAATGGTAGCTCAAATTTTCCAGGACACACAGCCTGCTTCAGTAAATTAACTCTTACTCAGCCGTGTGTCCTTATCCCAGGCTTCACCAAGCTATAATCAAATCTCTTTATTCTGGAATGCAGAAAACAGTTATTATTCAGGTTCATAAGCAATGCTGCATTTTGTTCACAGATGAGGCCCATCTTTGATAGGCATATCCCAACAAATAACATGTTCATTTTGCAAGAAGAGGAAAAAGACAAATAACAGTATGTTTTAAAACTTTTTCTCTTAACACCATCCAGCAGCAACTAAACTAAAAAACTTCTCCATAGCAGATTATAACCTTTTACAGGATGGTATAGATAGCTTTAGTGCACCTCCCCCCTCAGATGGAAGTGGCAACTATGCCAAGTTTTACACCAATGCTTTATACAAACACCTGTATAACTGCATTGACTTGGCCGTACCTGATAGGACCAAAACAAGCTCCTCAAGAAAGAGCAAACCTGCCTAGCGGACAACTAGGCTTTACAATAAGAGGAAAGTATTGTTGTCTAAGAGTAAGAGGGAGCTATCCCTAAACTGGAAACACTCCCTCCTCAGCTTAAACAAGCAAATAAGACTTCTTGTGAAGTCCTCCAAAGCAGACTACAAATCCATATTAGCTTCCTCAGCTAAGGACAACCTTATGGTATTCTTTAGTTACATCCATAACTGACCCTGGGAACTATAGACCTATTAGCCTGACTAGCCTTATCTGCAAGGCTATGGAGTGAATCATTATGGACCTTAGCAACAAAGATATAGGTAATCTTCAAACACTTGATCCTACTCAGTTTGGATTTGTCAAATGGAGATCATGCCTGTTAAACCTGATGAAATTCTTCCAGACAGTCACCAAGGCCCTGGATGAGGGGAAATCTGTGGATACAGCCTACCTAGACTTAGCCAAGGCTTTTGACACTATCCCCCACTCAGGCATCATTGACAAACTCACCCAGCTAGCTATCAACCCTTATATCATTAGATGGGCTGCTAACTGGCGCACTGATAGAACACATATAGTCAAAACAGGGGACTCCACCTCCAAGAACAGACCTGTAACCAGTGGTGTTCCACAGGGATCAGTCCTGGAACCTGTACTGTTTAGAATCTATTTGTCAAAAGTATAAACAAAATCTAAAGGTCTGTGGCTGACAACGTTTGCTGATGACTGCAGACTGGGAGCGGTCATAGAATCTTCAAATGATGTCAACATCCTACAAAAGGGTCTTACACAAACAAATGATTAGTGACAAAGTCATGGCCATAAACTTGATGCAGAAAAATGTATTATCATCCCTTTCAGTAAGGCTGATGTTCCTGCTAACTACCACATCAATAGCAGCACACTAAGTATGCACTCGAGACCTGGGTACACAGGTTGACAGCAACGTTACCTTTGATCACCATGTCTCCACAGTGATAAGAAGGGCATTCTATAGGCATTACTTCCAGAAAAAAAGAAGTTATAACCTCCCTGTATTCTTCCCTCATCAGGCCAATAATTGAGTACAATTCTCCTTTTGGTATGTACTTTTCCAAGCACCTGCAGCAATGGAGAGACCACAAAGGTTCCTCACAAGAAAAATTCAAGGTCTTCAGCATCTGTCCTATGTGGATCATCTGAAATAACTATCACTTTATTCTGTTTCATATAAACTACTCAGGGACGATCTCTGCCTTGCATATAAGGCAATCTCTGACCCTGCTTTATTGGAAATACTGCATATTCGCAAGTCAAATGGTACACGGGTTACGCGCTCTAAAGACCTTAACCTGGTATGTGACATTAACAGAACCTGCTGGAGGGACAGATTTGTCTTCCAGAGATTACCACACCTTTGGAACAGACTCCCACTTCATGTCAAACAGAGCACCTCATTGGCCCTCTTCAAATGCAGTCTGGACAACTAGATGAGTAACCGTAAATTCATTCTGTGTGTTCCACCTGTGTCCTTCTTGGACAGGGACAATAGGTGCTGATCATGGAAATAAGGGTAGAACTTGGCTAGGCTTGTAATGGCCATGGGTCATTAGCCTAGTAAGTTCCTATGATCCTATGATCCTAATGAAGTGGCTGAGATTAGATGACTATTTTTTATTGCAACCAATAGATTTCAATACAATATTTTATTAAACAATCAGATGATTGATCTCACTAAAGTTCATTACTTCAAGTATAAATTCATCTGGGGCTTTATTTCTTGTAACACAAATTTATCTGAACAAAAAAGAATTAGAATGAACCTGCCCAATGGGTACTTACCAATAAAAACCAAATTCTTAATATCCCTAAGAGAAATTACACACATGCCTATCATCAAAACCTTAAAATCCCAACATATGAACCAAAAGCTCTTGGTAATTAATACGTTAAGAAGTCTATTGAAACTAGCTTGAAATGTATCCCACTTAAAAAATGCATGTTATACAATTTATGATTTCAAATAATGTCTATTTTAACCCAGTTAATAAACTCTGTTTTATTATTCAACTTGGTAATTGTAAGAATTGCAATTCTGACAATGTGTATATTTTACACGGTTTGGTACTGCAAATACAACAAACAAATGAGAAATTCCTTAATGGTCAAAATTCAAACATTCAATTTTCAAGCAGAAATAACCTATTTATCTTGCTTTTATGTTTCTTCTTAATCAGACTTAACATATCTCAAACTTGGCTGAACATGAAAATGGATCAACTTTGCATTTATGGCTAATAAACACTTGAAGGCATTAAAATAGTTTCTAATCAACATCTTTGCATTTGCAATGAAGAAAAGTCTTTACAATGTCAGATATTACTGAAATTATTATCTTAATGGATGCAATTTTACAGTATATCTATACAACTCAGTTTAGTAATTATTATGTGTTATACTTTAAAAGTTTTAGCCAATTAAAAGTGGCTTATTTATCTAAAAATATATTTGCCATAAACATTTAAACTTCAAATTTGGGAAGTCTTTTCTGTTCTTTGTGATTTCTTCTAGTCATTCCAAAGTTGTAGATAGGTTATATATTCTATACATAGTGTATATGCATATATACGCACACTATGTATAGAATATATATCTATATATATATATATATATATATATATATATATATATATATATATATATATGTACAGTGTATATAGCTATTGATGTTAGATTTATATTAGGGATTAGTTGCTGAATTAGTAGTTGTTTTGTTTGCAAGTTGTTTAATGTTGTATATATTTTTTTTGCTTACTGTACTTTAAAAATTTCAATAAAAAACGTCTACTTTAAAAAATGTAAAAAATAAGAAAGTAAAAATAATCAAACTTAGTAAAAACATTACTTCTCAGGCCATCTGGCCCTACAGGTTTCTCAGTTTGAACAACTTTATTGCTTCCTTTTCATTCACTCTCCAAAATAGGAGAAAGGAGTACCTCAGCAGGAGCTTCTTCTAAGGGTTGCACCCATGGCATTGAGAGAAGGATGGTGTTGTAACTTATGTAGGGCAGAAAAAAACTGCTGGCAAAACATCTCTAACCTATTTTTTTTAATACCACTGCAGCTAGAAGGAAGACTTGAGTGATACCAAATGCATTACTTTGTTAACGATGCATAAACACCAAAGGTTCAAAGGTAAATAGGTGTATAAAAGGCTAATGACCACTAGGGCCCTTAAAAGGCTAGCCATGCAATCCAAATGTGACCCACAAATCTGATTTATATTTGATTTATACAGGATGATTTACTGACTGCCTTGGTCCATCAAGGAAATAGGAGCCAGACCGGGGTGAATTTCTGCTTACCCATCCATAGGTCCAAGTTGCACTGAAATAGGGATAGGGAGGAACTCTGCTTCACATATATGGGGAGCCTGTTCCAGAAAATGGGAATTCTCTGAGAAACATATCTGTCTGTCCAAGATGTCCTATTTATGTTGCAAGCAAAAGTTGGGCCTTTTAATCTAGTAGTTCTGATGTTCTTTGTTTTGCATATGTGCAAAAGATTTATTAAAACAGGGTTCAGGGATGCCTCATATGCCAGGCAAAGATCACTTCTCTGAAGTCTGTATGATATGGAGTAAAGAGACAGTGCTTAAAGGCGATCAGTGTAGGACATTCTGTTCACTCCCTGTATTCTTTTTGTAAGGAACCTTTGTGGATGTGCCAGTTGCTCCATGTGTCTGGTCAGGTACATACAGAAGCAGACATTATACTCAGATGGGTCTGATGAGGGCTGAGTGCAATAGTATGATGACCTCTTTGGACCTGAATGTCCTTGTTGATAATTTCCATAATAATTCTTTTCATGGATTTGCAAATAATACCAGTTAGGCTAATGGGGCTGTAGTTTCCAGGATCTATTGAAGGTCATCCCTTATGAAGGGAGACAACTTTCACAATCCTCCATTCATGTGGCACAATACCTATTTTAAGACTATAGTTAAATAATGACTCCAAGGTTCCTGATAAGTTGTATTTTAGAGTATACAGGAGACATCCTGAGATGTTATTGAGGCCCACTGAGGCCATGTTTTTGTCTGTAGTGAGTGCAGCCAGTGTATGCTTCCTAGCTATACTTGGAAGGTTTATCTTTGAGGATATTATTGGGGGATAGTCGGAACTGAATTTTTCTGCTAATAGGTTTGCTATATTGCCTAGTTTGGTGAATGTGGCACCAATAACCACCAGTTCAGCACATTGCTGTGTGCTGCCTTTGAGGTTTCTTGCATATCTATAGAAGGCCTTATGGTTATCTTTCACGTGGGAGGCTATCTTGACCTAATTAGTAGCCTATTTACTTTGATGAGTGCAAGTTTTACTAGAGATTGTTTGCCTTCATTTCTCCTGTCTTTTTGTTTTACTTTGATGAGAGAGTTTTTATCTTTATGGGAATTAACCTTCCTGATTTTTGCCATCATTTTTTCCTTTCATTGTATATCCTGTTTACTTTGGGATAAAACCAGGGTGGTTTGTTCCTGGGGTTAGTTTGCGGCTTACTTCTATTACATATAGCAACCTGTATGCAACCATTGACATGGCTGTACAGAGTTTCTGAGAGCAATTCAGCATAGGCTGGTGTATTCTCGGGGTTTGGAGGGGCACCGAATTTTAACAAACCATCACTTAATAAAAGGTGATTTGCCTTGGAATAGTTCCTAGATTACAGACTGAGTCTGATTTCGAAGGAGACAGCTTTATGGTCAAGACCTTACCAGGGAGGACAAGACATTGGTTGGAGGGGTGCAATGCTCTCCCATATTTGTGAGCATGAGATCCAGTATGTTGAAGCCTCTGGTGGGCATATTAACTATTTGGTCAAGGTTGCTTGTATTTACGAAGTCCAGGAATCTCTGTACCTCTAGATTTGAGGCTGTGTAGGATTCCCAGTCTATAAAGGGGTAATTAAAGTTTTCCATGAATAGGGTGCTTGCGTGATGCCCCTGCACTAGCCCAGCAATCAAGGAGCCTCAATCCTCACCACTGGCAGCAGTGGGGAATATACACACTTGAGGATGACAAATACACACACAGTAAAGTGCAATTTTCCTTAAGACCATACAGAGATCACAGTCAGTCTGGGGCAGGTTTCTCCCTCATTCTCTTGATCCCCATAAGACTCCCCACTGGCACAGCTACAGGGCTGAGATCTCAGCTGAATGGCCAAGCCAAATCCTCCAGCACACTCTCTGTCCAACCAGTGCTTTGTGTCCCTACCTCAGTAGCTGACACATACACACACACACACACACACACACACACACACACACACACACACACACACACACACACACACACACACACACACACACACACACACACACACACACACACACACACACACACTTTGAGATTTGATTTCTATACAAACACACACACACACACACCCCTGGGAAAGGCTGGCACACGCTTACTAACTATGTTTCCTTCTGCCCAGACTATAAGGTAGTTCTAGCTGCCATCAGCCAACTCTTTATCAGCTACTCTAAGGCCCTTAACAAAAGGTGTCCAATCCTACTGTGTAATGTTACTAATAATCCAAATGGTAGTCTGACCAAGAGCAAGGCTATTTAGCAGTGGCCTGTACAGTGTCAATAAATAGATATACAAGTATGCTAAGAGCTTAAATATGTATCATAGATATCAACCACAAATATAGGTTTAAATATATTTAATAATAAATAAATCGTAAAAGAACAAGCAATACTCATTAAGTAATCAGTTACATCAGAGTTCAAAATCACAAGAAATATTTAAAACAACATTGTAGGACAGTCTCAAATAAAGAAAGAAAACATCTAAGCTGTACTTTACTATATTCCTGTCTGAATCTAAAAGAGTTACTATTCCATAAAAACTTGCTTACAACAAGGCAAGTGCAGAAGGTGGTGATGAGTGGATATTTCTAGGTCAAAAACAAGATACAAAATGCACAGTCTCTCTCTGAGAGAGTTCTTAAATTAATATCAAATATTACTGCTGGGTTAGTTTGGATAACATCACCTTTTGTCACCTGACTTTAGTTCCCAAGCTAAACCTCCAGTGTAGCATTTGACATCTCCTTGTGAAAAATACGTATCTCTCAGATGTTTGCAGATCCTGGAAGTCATAAACCAATAAAAAAACTTCTACATCTCAAACCTAGTAATTACTTCTCTTTCAAGACACTACAAAAACTTCTAGCTCTAGACATTGTGTCTGCTACTGCACTGAAACTGAGAGATAACATTTATAGCACAATTGTAAAAGAATTTAATTTCAACTATTTTCTTAACGTTTTGCAAGTTAACTCTGTATGTTCTAGTTTCTACTGTTAAAACATATACATTTGTACAGGTATATACTTGATATACATTTCTGTTCTTTTCCAGTGGGGTACACTGTGGACACATCCTTGAAGCTCAGTACTGTACAAATCCTGTTGAACATGCATTTCTGTACCTGTAGTTTAACATACACATAACCTATAGTTCTAATACATTTGTAAGACAAGCATATGATTCCTGTTGATATTCGCAAATGACATATGATTATTTACAAAATTCCAGATAGCTGGGTGGCAATATTGCCCTATGTCACACCCCCCCCCCCGAAAACTCAAGCTAGTTTTCCAAGTGACCCTTGAGAAATGTTGCTTGAGAGGGTCGGGCCTATCTGGGAATACCTTACCCCATTCCCTGTCTTGAGAGCTTATCTGTGTTGGCATTGCTAACGCCACTGCAGTGCTGCACTGTCATATCATATGGCTGCAACCCTAGTCTCTACCTTAGTAACTTGGCATTTTGCTGACTGGCTCAAAGTAGCCATGTTAAGGAATTGGGGTCTGTAACTACAGTGAATTTCTTTCCATACAGAGAAGGCTGAGGTTACTGCAGTGCCCACGCTGTGGCTAGACATTCCATTTCTACAGCTGCATAGCATTCCTCCCTGGGTTGGAGCCTATGACTGACATATACCACTGGGTGTTCTCCTCCCTCTGAGAAAACCTGGCTGAGTACAAGCCCCACCCCATGGTCTAAAGCATCCACCTGCACAACAAATTATTTGCTGTAATCTGGACTGGCTAACACAGGGGGTTCTCCCAAAGCTCATTTAAGCTTCTGGAATGTCTGCTCATATGCTGGGATCCACACTACCTTATCTGGTTTGTTTTTCCTTGTTAGGTCTGTGGGGGAAGCAGCTATGGTACTATAATTTGGGACAAACTTTCTGTAGTATCCTGCTGTCCCTAAGAATGCCCTCACCTGCTTTTTGATAACAGGGGCAGGCCATGCCTGAATGGCTTCCACTTTGGCAGGTTCTGGCCTTATCTTACCACTCCCCACTCTGAGTGGTGCCATCCTCCTTTGATACCAGCACTACTGGGGAGGCCCAGGGACTGCTGGACTCCTGAATTATCCCTAGTTCCAACATTTCCTGTATCTTCTCCCTCAGGGTTTGTTTGACCCCCTCAGGCACCCTTTAAGGAGCCGGCTTAATAGGCCTTTGGGGTCCTGTATCCACATGGTGCTGCACCAGATGGGCACACCCTGGTTTCCCAGTGAACATGCCCCCAAACTCCTGTAACACCACTCGGATTTCTCAAACATGGGTAGGGATATCTGCTGGGACATTGCTATCCCATCCACTGAGGTGTCAGTCTGAGCCTCACTGAGGAGATCAATCACCAGATCCCACTCAGCCTCCTCCTACCATCCACTGCAAATACTCAGCACAAGGGCTTCCCTGTCATGGTAAGGTTTCATCATGTTCACATGGCACAGTTTGTGCCCCTGCCTCCTGACTAGCAGTTCTACCATGTAGTTAACATCACTGACCTTCCTTACCTCCCTGAAGGGTCCATCCCAAGCTGCCTGCAGCTTGTTGTGTCTGACAGGAATGAGAACCATAATAAGCTGTCCTGCAACATACTCTCTAGCTCGAGCATTCCTGTTATACCAGACCTTTTTCTGCTGTTGGGCTTCTGCCAGGTTCCCCTGGGCCAAGCCCATGAGTTCCCCTGAGCTTCATCATGAGGTCTAGGACATATGCCACAACAGACTCCTTCTGGGAGTCACACTTACCCTCCCACTCATCATGAATCAAATCTAGAGGTCCCCTCTCCCTATGCCCATAACTCAAAGGGTGAAAAACCTGTGGATTCCTGCGGCACCTCTCTGTAAGCAAACAACAGATGGGGCAAATATTTGTCCCACTCCCTCTTTAACTGGTCTGCAAATGCCAGTAGCATTGTCTTGAGTGTAGAGTTTAACCTCTCAACAAGGCCATTAATCTGGGGATGGTAGGGGGTGGTCTTTAGGTTTTTCACCCTACAGTGCTTCCACAGACAAGCCAGCAGGTCTGACATGAAATTGGCACCTCTGTCAGACAGTATTTCTTTTGGAAAAACTACCCTGCTGAAAATCTATAACAAAGCATTTGCCACCTTTTCTGCCTCAATGGAGGACAGAGCCACCACGTCAGGGTATCTGGTAGCA